>NC_092766.1:8771036-8786036 GCF_047496795.1 Chiloscyllium punctatum
CTCCCTCTCTAACCCCCAGCTCTCTCTCTCTCTCTAACCCCCACCTCTCTCTCCCTCTCCCTCTCTAACCCCCAGCTCTCTCTCTCTCCCTCTCTAACCCCCAGCTCTCTCTCTCTCCCTCTCTAACCCCCACCTCTCTCCCTCTCTCCCACTCAAACATCCACCTCCATCCTTTGCTCTCTACCTGTCGCTCTCTAATCCCCACCTCTCTCCCTCTCTAACCCCCACCTCTCTCCCTCTCAAACCCCACCTCTCTCTCTCTCTCTAACCTCCACCTCTCTCTCTCTCTCTCTAAACCCCATCTCTCTCCCTCTCTCTCTCTCTAACCCCCACCTCTCTCTCTCTCCCTCTCTCTCTAACCCCCACCTCTCTCCCTCACTCCCTCTCAAACCCCACCTCTCTCCCTCTCTAATCCCCACCTCTCTCCCTCTCTCCCTCTCTAATTCCCACCTCTCTCCCTCTCCCTCTCTAACCCCCACCTCTCTCCCTCTCTCCCTCTCAAACCCCACCTCTCTCCCTCTCTCCCTCTCTAATCCCCACCTCTCTCTCTCTCTAATCCCCACCTCTCTCCCTCTCTCTCTCTCTAATCCCCATCTCTCTCCCTCTCTCCCTCTCTAACCCCCACCTCTCTCCCTCTCTCCCCTCTCGAACCCCCACCTCTCTCCCTCTCTCCCTCTCGAACCCCCACCTCTCTCCCTCTCTCCCTCTCTAACCCCCACCTCTCTCCCTCTCTCTCCCTCTCTCCCTCTCTAATCCCCACCTCTCACCCCTCTCTCTCTCTAACCCCCACCTCTCTCCCTCTCTCTCCCTCTCTAACCCCCATCTCTCTCCCTCTCTCTCTCTCTCTAAACCCCATCTCTCTCCCTCTCTCTCTCTAACCCCCACCTCTCACCCTCTCTCTCTCTCTCTAACCTCCACCTCACTCCCTCTCCCTCCTTCCTAACTCCCCCCCCCCCCCCCCCCCCCCCTACCCCCCCCCCCCCTCCCCCCCCCCCTCTCCCCCCCCCCCCCCCCCCCCCCCCTCTCGCTCTCTCTAACCCACACCTCTTTCCCTCTCTAACCCCCATCTTTCTCCCTCTCTCTCTAATTCCCTCCTCTCTCCCTCTCTCTCTCTCTAACCTCTACTTCTCTCCCTCTCTATTCCCCACCTCTCTCCCTCCCTCCCCTCCCTCTGTCTATTTCCCACCTCTCTCCCCCTCTCTCTCTAACCCAGACCTCTCTCCCTCTCTCTCTCTCTCTAATTCCCACCTCTCTCCCTCTCTCCCTCTCTAACCCCCACCTCCCTCTCTCTCTCTAACCCCCACCTCTCTCCCTCTCTAACCCCCACCTCTCTCCCTCTCTCCCTCTCTAACCCCCACTTCTCTCCCTCTCTCTCCCTCTCTAACCCCCACCTCTCTCCCTCTCTCTCTCTCTCTCTAACCCCCACCTCCCTCTCTCTCTCTAACCCCCACTTCTCTCCCTCTCTCTCCCTCTCTAACCCCCACCTCTCTCCCTCTCTCCCTCTCTAACCCCCACTTCTCTCCCTCTCTCTCCCTCTCTAACCCCCACCTCTCTCCCTCTCTCTCTCTCTCTAACCCCCACCTCTCTCCCTCTCTAACCCCCACTTCTCTCCCTCTCTAACCCCACCTCTCTCCCTCTCTCTCTCTCTCTCTAATCCCCACCTCTCTCCCTCTCTCTCTCTCTCTAACCCCCACCTCTCTCCCTCTCTCTCTCTCTCTCTAACCTCCACCTCTGTCTCTCTCTCTCTCTAACTCCCACCTCTCTCTCTCTCTAACCCCCACCTCTCTCCCTCTCTAATCGCCACCTCTCTCCCTCTCTCCCTCTCTATCCACCACCTCTCTCCCTCTCTCCAGCTCTAACCCCCACCTCTCTCTCATTCTCTCCCTCTAAACCCCACCCCTCTCTTCCTGTAAACCACACCTCCCTCTCTACCCCACCCTTCCCTTCCTCTGTCTCCCCTACCTCTCTCCCTCTCTCTAACTCCCACACTTTCTAACCCCCACCCCCTCTCTAAATCACCCCTCTCCCAACCCACCACCTGTCTCTTCACCTCTCTCTCCCCACCCCCTCTCCATGCCTACAACCCCCACCCTCTCTCCCTCTCCCTCTCTAACTCACACCCATCCTTCCTCTCTCTCCCACCCTCCATATCCCTCTCTCAAACCTTGACCTCTCCCCCTCTCGAAACCCAACCTCTCTCTCTCTCTCTACACCCCACCTCTCTCCTCTCCCTTTGTCTCCCACTGCTCTCTCTCTAAACCTGGCCTCTCTCCTTCTTTCTCTCTGACCACTACCTCTCTCTCTCTCTCTCTCTCTCTCTATCTAACCACACCCCTCTCTCTAACCCCATTTCTCTCACCCTCCCTCTTTCTTCACCCCACCTCTCTCCTCTCCCTCTGTCTCCCACTGCTGTCTCTCTAAACCTGGCCTCTCTCCTTCTCTCTCTCTGACCACTACCTCTCTCTCTCCCTATCTAACCCCACCCCTCTCTCTAACCCCATTTCTCTCGCCCTCTCTCTCTCTACACCCCACCTCTCTACTCTCCCTCTGTCTCCCACTGCTCTCTCTCTAAACCTGACCTCTCTCCTTCTCTCTCTCTGACCACTACCTCGCTCTCTCTCTCTCTCCCTATCTAACCCCACCCCTCTCTCTAACCCCATTTCTCTCGCCCTCTCTCTCTCTCTACACCCCACCTCTCTCCTCTCCCTTTGTCTCCCACTGCTCTCTCTCTAACCCCCACCTCTCTCCTCTCTCTCTGACCCCCCCACGTCTCTCTCTCTCTAACCCCATCGCACTCGACCTCTCTAACCGCCACCGCTCTCCCTCTCCCTCTCTCTCTCTAACTCCCACCTCTCTCTATCTCTCTCTTTCTAATCATCACCTCTTCCCTTCTCTCTGTGAAACACCTTTGAATGTGAACAGCCCCCAGGTCAATCCGTACCCACACCCATTTGACACCACCCACGCCAAGGCCCCAGCCATCACCAGCCACACAGCAGGTCAGGGTTGGCTTGAGTGGAAGGTGCTAGAGAAATGCCTATTGTTGCTGTCTCTTCACCTTCCTCCTTTGCCCCAAGGCTGACCCCTCCAAGACCTTCCGGTGGGGTGGGGGGGTTTGTAATGAATCATCCCAAGGCACTCCCCTCTGGATCACAGTGTAGTCCCATTCCACACCGAACAGCACGGGATGGGCGTTTGGCCAGGTCCGATCTCAGAGGCTTTTTGAAGGAGCGTTTTGGAATTGGGCAAGGGTGGGCTAGATAGGGTGGGACCGGGCGGAGGTTGGGGTGGGGGTGGGGGGGCGTCAGGGTTCAGGGAGGGAGTCAGGCAACTATAAGTCTGGCAACCTGACTTGAGGATGCACAAGGGGACTCGGAGCTGGAGGAACGCTGGGGGTCTCAGAGTGGGGGAGAGCAGGGTGGGATTGGCAAGCAAGGGAGGCAGAGTTTGTTTGAGGAAGTGAGAGTGTTGCAGGACGGAGATCCAGGACGGGCTCACTACACCGTGCAGACCTTACCCATGACCACTGGGGTAAGTGTGCCACTCTTTTTAGGGGGTGTTTTGGAACTTATCCTTGGGTGGACAGACCACACCTTGGCATTTTTCACACCCTCATCAATGCCCCCTCTCCACCACCCCACACACTTATTGCTCATTGGCCCCCCAAAGCAGGTCAGGGTTTTCTTGAACGGAAGGTGCTAGAGAAATGCAAGTCTTTGTTGCTGTCTCCTCCCTTGACTGCCTGCCGTCGCCCCAAGGCTGGGTCCTCCAGGTGAGTCACAAAGGACTGAGACCCACAGTTCAGGCAGACAGGACATTGGTTAGGCCACGTTTGGAATACTGTGTGCAATTCTGGTCTCCCTCCTATAGGAAGGATGTTGAAAGGGTTCGGGAAAGATTGACAAGGATGTTGCCAGGGTTGGAGGATCTGAGCTACAGGGAGAGGCTGAACAGGCTGGGGCTGTTTTCCCTGGAGCGTCAGAGGCTGAGGGGTGACCTTATCGAGGTTTATAACATCATGAGGGGCATGGATAGGAAAAATAGACAAAGTCTTTTCCCTGGGGTTGGGGAGTCCAGAACGAGAGGGGCATAGGTTTAGGATGAGAGGGGAAAGATATAAAAGAGGACAACATTTTCACACAGAGGGTGGTACGGGTGTGGAATGAGCTGCCAGAGGGTGTGTTGGAGGCTGGTACAATGACAACACTTAAAAGGCATTTGGATGGGTATATGAATAGGAAGGGTTTGGAGGGATATGGGCTGGGTGCTGGCAGGTGGGACTAGATTGGGTTGGGATATCTGGTCGGCATGGACGGGTTGGACCAAAGGGTCTGTTTCCCTGCTGGACATCTCTATGAGTCTAAGAAGAAGAAACTCACTTGCTTTCTGGAGTGTGTGGGACCTACTGGACTTGGCATCGCTGAGATTGTCCTTACTGTGTGGGAGGAGGCCAAGGCTGGCACCAAGTCTTATGTCTCTCCGGCCTGATGTTTCCCACAACGGGACCTGCTCCCTTGGCCATTGACTGGTCGAGAACCAGCCAGCTGCAGCGAGTGTGGGTCTGGAGTCACATATGAGTCAGATCGAGGCCAGGCCAGCTGACGCAACCCCCCCCTCCCCAGTGAAAGGAAAGGCCCGTGAGTGAGGTCAATGGGCCTCTTAGCGATGGCGGCCAATTATCTCCGGGTCACCGTGATCACCACGGGCTCTGGATCTCTCACAGCCGTCGGGGAGGGGTTCCTTTTTGACCCCAGGTATCGAACCCTCACCCCAGAGCACTGACAGAATCACAGAAGGTAGGCCATTCAGCCCTTCGTGCAAGCGCCTGCCTCCACCCTCCGACCTGTCTATGTCAAGAGCCACCCAACGCCCTCTCGGGTGCCTGCCATCCAGGGTTGTGAGCACCATTAGGCCCCTCCCCTAGACCCCACCACCACCACCATCCTCCAGATTGGCCAAACAAGGTCAGGTTTGGGTTGGTGCCATTGTTGCTTGTAGATGATGCAATGATTGTGACAGGGTCAGCCATGGGGGAACCTCATAGAATATTAGTTCCCTGATTGGGCTGTTTATCTGGTCCAATTGGGGAGCCCTGGCTGACAGATAAAGAAAATGTATAGCCCAGTAACAGGCCCTTTAGCCCTCCAGGCCTGAGCTGATCCAAATCCACTGTCTAAACCTATCATACAATTCCTAAGCATCTGTATCCCTCTGCTCCCCACCTATTCATGCATTTATCTAGACGCATCTTAAATGAATCTACCATACCTGCCTCTACCACTTCTGCTGGCAATGTGTTCCAAACGCCCACCGCCCTCTGTGTAAAGTACTTGCCACGTGTATCCCCCCTTTCACCTCTCACTTTGAAAGCATGACCTCTCCTTATTGAATCCCTCACCCTGGGAAAAAGCTTGTCTCTATCCACCCTGTCTACACCCTTCATGATTTTGTAAACCTCAATCAGGTCCCCCCTCAATCTCCTTTTTACAAATGAAAATAAACCTAACTTACTCAGCCTCTCTTCATAGCTAGCACCTTCCATACCAGGCAACATCCTCGTAAACCTTCTCTGCACCCTCTCCAAAGCATCCACATCTTTTTGGTAATGTGGCGACCAGAACTGTACACAGTATTCTAAATACAGTCGAACCAATGTCCTGTACAATGTTAACATGACCCGCCAGCTCTTATACTCAATACCCCGTCCAATGAAGGCAAGCATACCATATGCCTTGTTGACCACTCTATCCACCTTCAGGGTGCAATGGATCTGCACTCCCAGATCTCTCTGCCCATCAACTTTTCCCAAGGCTCTTCTGTTTACAGTATAATTCGCTCTAGAATTAGACCTTCCAAAATGCACCACCTCACATTTGTCTGGATTGAACTTCATCTGCCACTTCTCCACCCAACTCTCCAGTCTATCTATATCCTCCTCTCTGACAGTTCCTTTATGCTTTCTGCTACTCCACCAATCTTCATGTCATCTGCAAACTTGCTGATCATACCAACAGTGCCCTCTTCCAGATCATTTATGTATATTACAAACAACAATGGCCTCAACACTGACCCCTGTGGAACACCATTTTGAGAAACTCCCTTCAACTACTAGTCTCTGTCTCCTGTTGCTCAATCAGTCCTTTATCCACCTAGCTAGAACACCCTGCACACCATGTGACTTCACTTTCTCCATTAGTTTACCACGGGGGACTTTATCAAACTCCTTACTAAAGTCCATGTATATGACATCAACAGCCCTTCCTTCATCTATCAACTTGGTCACTTCCTCAAAGAACTCTAAGTTGGTAAGGCACGATCTCCCCTGCACAAAACCATGTCGCCTATCACTGATAAGCCCATTCTTTTCTAAGTATAAATAGATCCTATCCCTCCGTACCTTCTCCAGCAACTTTCCCACCACTGACAGCAGGCTCACTGGTCTGTAGTTACCTGGAATATCCCTACTACCCTTCTTTTAGAGGGGGACAACATGAGCAACCTTCCAGTCCTCCGGCACATCACCTATGTTTAAAGATGCCACAAAGATATCTGTCAGGGGCCCAGCTATTTCCTCTCTCGCCTCCCTCAGCAACCTGGGATAGATCCCATCCGGTCCTGGGATTTGTCCACCTTAAAAACCTCTAGCCTACCCAACACATCTTCCCTACTTATGTCAACACGATCCAGACTAATCAAACTTCTATCTCTCATCTCAACATTCATCACGTTCCTCTCCTCAGTGAACACTGATGCAAAGTAATCATTCAGAATCTCATTCAGTTTCTCAGGTTCGACACACAGCCTTCCTTCATTATCCTTTAGTGGACCAATCCCTTCTCTAGTTACCTGCTTGCTTCTTATAGTGCACCGAGGAAGGTACCACCAGTGACCCTGGGGGTGGGGTCGCCGGGGGTTTGAGGCCAGTTGGCGGCGCTGGACCAGCCCCCCCTCCTTTCGGTGGGGGAGAGGTCGGTGACCGAGGGTGACCTCCTGGAGGAGGGTTCGGGATCGGTGGTGGACACCTGGGACAACGCGGACTCTGTCTGCAGCGACATTTTTGAGTCCCAGGTGCCCCCCACCGATCTCCCCCTCATCCCCCTAGAGGAACTCCTGGAATTTGTCGAGGAAACTCGGGGTCGCCGGGATAGAGCCCAACTGGCGCTCGACCGCTGGAGCTCATTTGAGAGAGTTTACTGGTCGGCCCACGTTGCTCGCCAGGCACCTGGGCTCGATGTCAATGAGCGAAAGCGAGTCAGGAACTTCCTGGGGGCACTCCTGGTGAGGGTGAGGGACTCCTGTGCCCCTCCCTCGTCCTCCCAGTAATTGTTTTTTAATTGTACTGGTGGTGGTAGCACAACGCTTCCGACATGGAGACGACTATAGCCAGCCTCAACATCAACGGCAGCAGGGAGTCACAGCGCAGATTCCAGACCCTCTCGGTCCTTTGGGACGGGAGGTATGCGGTGTGCTTCCTGCAAGAAACCCACACTACCCCGGGAGACGAAGCCACCTGGCTCCTGGAGTGGCGAGGGGGGGGGTCTACATGAGTCACCTCACCCGCAGATCTGGCGGAGTGGCTATCCTGTTGGCCCCCGCATTTTCAGCCGGAGATCTTGGGGGTCAGGGAGCCGGTGCCAGGCCGTTTGCTTCACCTGACGGTTCGGCTGGGGGGCGCGGTGCTTTACTTGGTGAACGTCTACGCTCCCCTGGCCGGGCCGAGGCAAGCGAGCTTCTTCGAAGAACTGTCCGCTCATCTGGCTTCCATCGACGAGAACCAGTGCGTCGTCCTCGGGGGAGATTTTAACTGCGTCCTCGAGGGCAGGGACCACGGCGGTGCCCGCACTGGCTGTGCGTCGGGGAAGAGGTTGGGGGACTTGGTCAAGTCCTTCGACCTGGTGGACGTCTGGCGGAATCTCCATCCCGACTCCATCGCCTTCACCTTCGTGAGGCCTGGGGTCGGAGCGTCCAGAATCGACCGCCTGTACGTTTCGCGGGCGTACGCCTCCTGTTTTCTGAAGGCCTCCACGCGGCAGGTGTCGTACACGGACCATCACCTGGTGTGGGCGGAACTCCTTCCGTTCGGCGCCAGGCTCGGCTCCGCGTACTGTCACTATAACAACCTGCTGCTGCTGGAGGACGAGCGGTTCCGGGACTCGTTTCGTCGTTTCTGGGCCGGCTGGAGAAGGAAGCGGGGAAGCTTCCCCTCCCTGAGGCTATGGTGGGACGTGGGCAAGGCTCACGTCCGCGTCTTCTGTCAGGAGTACGCGAGGGGGTCCACCAAGAGGCGGAAATCCAGGATCCGGGAGTTGGAGAGGGAGATGCTCGACCTGGAGTCACGCCTCGGTCAGCCCGACGCGGACCCGGCCCTGCGCGGGGCGTACGAAGAGAAGAAGGCCGCGCTCCGAGACCTGCAGCTCGTCGGGGCTCGGGGCGCGTACGTGAGGTCGCGGATCCAGCTCCTGCAGGACCTGGACCGCGGCTCCCCCTTCTTCTACTCGCTGGAAAAAAGGCGTGGCACCCGTCAGCAGCTCCTTGTGCTGCTGGCCGACGACGGGTCCCTCGTCTCGGATCCGGAGGGCATCAGGGCCCACGTCCGAAACTATTACGAGGCTCTGTTCTCTCCGGATCCGTCCAGCGAGGACGCTCGCAGAGTTCTGTGGGAGGGCCTGCCGCAGCTCGGCCCGGAGGATGCCGGAAGGCTCGACGCTCCCGTCACTTTAGAGGAGCTGACCGGCGCCCTCGACCGGCTCTCGAGGGGCAAAACCCCGGGGCTGGACGGGCTGACTGTGGAGTTCTTCAGGGTGTTCTGGGACGTCCTGGGGAATGACTACGCACAGGTCCTGGGGGAGTGTCTAAAAGCCGGACAGCTGCCCCTTTCTTGGCGCAGGGCGGTCATCGTCCTGTTGCCAAAGAAGGGGGACCTTCGTTTCTTAAAGAACTGGCGTCCGGTCTCCCTCCTCAGCACGGACTACAAAATCTTCGCCAGGGTGTTGTCTTCTCGCCTGGCCTCCATGCTGGCCCACATGATTCACCCGGACCAGTCCTACACGGTCCCGGGCCGGAGGATACGCGACAACGTCTGCCTGGTCCGGGACCTGATCCATTTCTGTCGACGGGCTGGTCTGCCGAGCGCCTTCCTGTCTCTCGACCAGGAGAAGGCGTTCGACAGGGTCGATCATGAGTACCTGCTCGGGACTCTGCGGGCGTTCGGGTTCGGGACACGGTTCATCGCCCGGATCCGACTTTTGTACGCCGCCGCAGAGTGTCTGGTTAAAGTTAACGGGTCCCTGACGGCGCCCCTTCGCTTCAGGAGAGGAGTGCGTCAAGGCTGCCCCCTGTCCGGCCAGCTGTATTCCCTGTGCGTGGAGCCTTTCCTGCGCCTCTTGCGGAGGAGGTTGTCGGGGCTGGTTCTGCGCGGCGCGGGCATGGGGGTGGTCCTCTCGGCCTACGCCGACGACGTGCTCCTCACTTTCACCAACCCGGCTGGCCTGGGGAGGATGCGCGAGTGCCAGGCCGTGTACTCGGCGGCGTCTTCCGCCAGGATCAACTGGGCCAAGTGTTCCGGACTACTGGTCGGTCCGTGGCGGGTGGACTCTCTGCCGGAGGAGTTACGGGGGTTCAGCTGGAGTACCACCCATCTCCTCTACCTGGGGGTCTACCTCAGCCCGGCTGAGGAATCCTGGCCGGCCAACTGGCAGGAGCTGGAGGCCAAAGTCTCGGCTCGCCTAGGCCGCTGGACAGGACTGCTCCGAGTGCTATCTTACAGGAGTCGAGTGCTGGTCATAAACCAGCTGGTGGCCGCCATGCTGTGGTACCGGCTGGTCACTTTGGTCCCTCCTCCTGGCTTTGTCGCTGACATCCAGAGAACGTTGGTCGACTTCTTCTGGGACAAAAAGATGCACTGGGTCGCCGCGCAGGTTCTGAGTCTCCCTATTGAGGAGGGCGGTCAGCCGCTGGTGTGCGTCCGCACCCAGGTCGCGACGTTCCGCCTTCAGACCTTGCGGCGATACCTTTACGTCGAGCCTCCTCCTAGGTGGTGCGCCCTGGCGACGTATTTTTTCCGCCAGGTGTGTAACCTCAACTACGACACGCAGCTCCTGTTCGTCGACCGTGACGGTTTGGAGGTCGCCCTCAAGGTGCTGCCTGTCTTTTACCAGGACCTGATCACTGTCTGGAACATGGTCGAATCGCGTCGCGCCTACCCTCCGGCTGGAGTAGCGGCTGTCGTCAGGGAGCCGTTGCTCAGGAATCCGCACCTCCGTACTCGCGGGTTCGAGTGGCTGTCGGAGGGGAGGGCCGTGGCGGCGAGGGCGACCAGGGTCGGGGACGTGCTGGGTGCCGGGGGCCTGGGCTGGACGCTGCCGCAGGACATAGCTAGCAGGGCAGCGGTAGACGTCCGGTACGTGGCCGCCGCCATCCGACGCCTTAAAACGGCGGTGCTCGGACCCGACGTAGTGCACCAGTTGGAGGACGCTCAGGTGTGCGGTGGGATCCCGTCCGCGCTCACCCCGGCCCGGACGGAATTTCACATTGGCCCCAAGGTCCCGTACTTCCCGCGGGAGCCTGTGCCCCACAACCTGAGCCGCCTCCGGAATTTTAATTTTGTCCCTTTCAGGGATATAAAAAGGAAGGCCCTGTATCGACTGCTGCTGCACACCGTCCACCTCTTCTCCCTCATCCACCGTCCGGACACGCCTTGGCGTGCCCATTTGCCACCGGGCGGTGGAGATCCCCAGTGGAGGGCTCTCTACGCGGGAGTCCTCCCCCTTTCTCTCGGGGATCTGGGGTGGAGGGTGCTGCACGCAGCAGTCCCCTGTAACCGCAGATTGCGGTGGTTCACGGACTCCCAGCCCAACTGCTTGTTCTGTGGCGCTGTGGAGTCCGTGGACCATGTATATCTTGGGTGTGGGCGTTTGCACTCCCTTTTTGATTTCCTCAAAAACCTCCTCCTCTGTTTCTGGCTGCACTTCAGTCCCACGCTCCTGATCTTCGGGCACCCAGTACGGAGGAGGGAGGGCAGGTCCGAGGACCTCCTCGTGGGTCTGCTCCTGGGCCTGGCCAAACTGGCCATCAACAGGTCCAGGCAGCGGGCCGTGGAGGGGGGTCGTTAGGGCCGACTGCCTGCCCCTCTTCCGGGGTTACGTTAGAGCCCGGGTGTCCTTGGAGAAGGAGCACGCGGTGTCCACCGACACCCTGGAGTTGTTCAGGGAGAGGTGGGCACCGCAGGGAGTGGAGTGCATTATTTCCCCGTCCAACTCTATTTTGATTTAATCCCTACCCTCCCCTTCACTGTTTTGATCACACAGCATTGCCCTGTGGTTTGAAGGGCGGTGCTTGTCACTGGCCACTCGGGTGTTTCCTATCTTCCTGGTGGTGGAAATTGAATAAAGATTCGTGCACTTTGTGTCTTTCACTGTGTCTCACACCTGCACACACACAACATGGGTGCTGGGGGAGAAAATAAACACTACCACAGTTAGGCGGTAGTGTGGGGGTTAATAGAGTAAAACAAAGAGAAATAGAAAAAAAAGAAAAAAGGTAAGAAAAAGAAAAAAAAGAAAATTATAAAAAAGACCAGACATTCTGAGAGCTGGCACTGAGGGAGCTGGAACGTTGTGTTGGACTGTCCACGTGGAGATAAAGACTTGTTGATGGGATACCAGCCTGTGTGCAGTTGTTTCAGGGAGGGCAGGGGCACAGGATTCAACGTCCTCACCGATTGCACGGGCGGGTGGGGGTGGGGTTCGGGGTAGGGGGCCAGGGAGAAGGCAGTGTCTTAAATCCACTTTTGGCTGAATGTGGAACTCCATTGCTTCCCCTCCCACCCCAGACCCCCCAGGAGGGGGTCAGGCCTCTTTACTCTAAGGACCAGGTAGGCCCAATTCTGCAGAACAGTGACAGGCAAAGCCTCAAACTGAATCTGCGTGGCGCCTTCTCCATCCCTGATGAGGGGGTGGGGGGGGAAGTGGGGCAACCATCTCCCCTCGAGGGCTCGGATGGGCTTGCGGGGGGGGGGGGGGGGGGTGAGGGGGACGAGGGGGTGGGGCAGCATGGCAGCCGATGGTTCCCTCTGTCCCTGGTGGCTGGGCAGTGCAACAACAACCGGTTGTGCCTGCATGGTGCCGGGGAGGGGGGGGTTCTGAAGGTTTCACGGAAGGAGCAGTGTACAGACAAGGTACGACGGAATGGGAGGGGGAGCAGCGTTTACTGGGGAGGCTGTGGTCTGGTGGTATTAACCCCTGACTGGGAAACCCGGCGAACATTCCCAGGGGAGGGGTCTCGGGCTCGAATCCCTCCGCGGCAGATGGTGGAATTTAATTTCAATTTAAAAAATGAAGTCTGGAGTGGAGAGTGGAATGAAGACCACGAGTCCTTTGTCGGAAAAACCTATCTGGTTCCCTTCAAGGAAGGCAACCGCCGTCCTTACCCGGTCTGGCCTGCAGGTGGCTCCAGACCCACGGCAACAGGGTTGACCTATAACTGCCCCATGGGTAATTAGGGATGGATAAAATGTTGGCCAAGCCAGCGATACTCACATCCTGTGAGTGATCTAGGGAGTGTTGCTGAACAAAGAGACCTTGGAGTGCAGGTTCATAGCTCCTTGAAAGTGGAGTCTCCGGTAGATAAGATAGTGAAGACAACATTTGGTATGCTTTCCTTTATTGGTCAGAGTATTGAGTACAGGAGTTGGGAGGTCATGTTGCGGCTGTACAGGACATTGGTTAGGCCACTGTTGGAATATTGCGTGCAATTCTGGTCTCCTTCCTATCAGAAAGATGTTGTGAAACTTAAAAGGGTTCAGAAAAGATTTACAAGGATGTTGCCAGGGTTGGAGGATCTGAGCTACAGGGAGAGGCTGAGCAGGCTGGGGCTGTTTTCCCTGGAGCGTCGGAGGCTGAGGGGTGACCTTATAGAGGTTTACAAAATTATGAGAGATACGGATAGGATAAATAGGCAAAGTCTTTTCCCTGGGGTCGGTGAGTCCAGAACTAGAGGGGCATAGGTTTAGGGTGAGAGGGGAAAGATATAAAAGAGACCTAAGGGGCAACTTTTTCACACAGAGGGTGGTACGTGTATGGAATGAGCTGCCAGAGGATGTGGTGGAGGCTGGTACAATTACAACATTTAAGAGGCGTTTGGATGGGTATTTGAATAGGAAGGGTTTGGAGGGATATGGGCTGGGTGTTGGCAGGTGGAACTAGATTGGGTTGGGATATCTGGTCGGCACGGACGGGTTGGACCGAAGGGTCTGTTTCCATGCTGTACATCTCTATGACTCTATGATAAGGGGTCTAAGGCTTAGCCAAAAAAGACGTATAAGAGAAGCAGAGAACATGGGGGGGTGGGGGGGGACTCTGAAGGTGTGGGTCCCAAGCAGCTGAAGGCCAGACAGACAATGGTGGAGTAATTCGGATCGAATATCCTCAACAGGGTCAGAGCTTGTAGGGTGGGGGAATGGTTAGGGGGCTGGAGGGGGTTGAAAAGCTGGGGAGGGATTGGAGAATAAGGGTGGGGGTTCCAAATGGCCATTTTGGAGAGACTCGGCGCAGCACTGCAGGCACGGGGGGGGGAGCTCACAGAGGCTGGGGAGACTCAAGAGCAGCGGGACACTTTGTCAACATCGGGACAAGCGCAGCAAAAGGCCCAAGGTATTGGTCAGCCGCGCTGAACACTGGGTTCGGGCGTCGAGCAGGACAGGACAGACACGAAGCAGTGACATGGGTGTTAGATCTTGGGAACTGTTGTGGCGGTTTGATCCTCTGCCCTGAGGTTTGCTGCAAACACGTGCCCCTGGACATCGGGATGCTTCACTGAGCAAGCTTAGTCAAGCCCACCAACATACTGTCAGCTGGGGGCGGGAGAGAGGGGGGCTGTATGGCCACGGCTGTGTGTACATGCCTCAGACTGCAACACTTCTGGTTTCCAATGGAACAGAGAGGGTACCGCGCTGTCAGAGGGTCAGCACTGAGGGAGTGCCACACTGTCAGAGGGTCAGTACTGAGGGAATGTTACACGGTCAGAGGGTCAGTACTGAGGGAGTGTCACACTGTCAGAGGGTCAGCACTGAGGGAGTGTCACACTGTCAGAGGGTCAGTACTGAGGGAGTGTCACACTGTCAGAGGGTCAGTACTGAGGGAGTGCCGCACTGTCAGAGGGTCAGTACTGAGGGAGTGCCGCACTGTCAGAGGGTCAGTACTGAGGGAGTGTCACACTGTCAGAGGGTCAGTACTGAGGGAGTGCCGCACAGTCAGAGGGTCAGTACTGAGGGAGTGCCGCACTGTCAGAGGGTCAGTACTGAGGGAGTGTCACACTGTCAGAGGGTCAGTACTGAGGGAGTGCTGCCCTGTCAGAAGGTCAGTACTGAGGGAGTGCCGCACTGTCAGAGGGTCAGTACTGAGGGAGTGCCGCACTGTCAGAGGGTCAGTACTGAGGGAGTGTCACACTGTCAAAGGGTCAGTACTGAGGGAGTGCTGCACTGTCAGAGGGTCAGTACTGAGGGACTGCTGCACTGTCAGAAGGTCAGTACTGAGGGAGTGTCACACTGTCAGAGGGTCAGTACTGAGGGAGTGCTGCACTGTCAGAGGGTCAGTACTGAGGGAGTGCTGCACTGTCAGAGGGTCAGTACTGAGGGAGTGCTGCACTGTCGGAGGGTCAGTACTGAGGAAGTGCCGCACTGTCAGAGGGTCAGAACTGAGGGAGTGCCGCATTGTCAGAGGGTCAGTACTGAGGGAGTGCCACACTGTCAGAGGGTCAGTACTGAGGGAGTGCTGCATTGTCAGAGGGTCAGTACTGAGGGAGTGCTGCACTGTCAGAGGGACAGTACTGAGGGAGTGCTGCACTGTCAGAGGATCAGTACTGAGGGAGTGCCACATTGTCAGAGGGTCAGGACTGAGGGAGTGCCACACTGTCAGAGGGTCAGTACTGAGGGAGTGCTGCACTGTCAGAGGATCAGTACTGAGGGAGTGCCACATTGTCAGAGGGTCAGGACTGAGGGAGTTC
>NC_092766.1:8793536-8819630 GCF_047496795.1 Chiloscyllium punctatum
ACTCCCTCAGTGCAGACCCTCTGACAGTGCGGCACTCCCTCAGTGCAGACCATCTGACAGTGCGGCACTCCCTCAGTATTGTCCCTCTGACAGTATGGCACTCCCTCAGTACTGACACTCTGACAGTGCGGCACTCCCTCAGTGCAGACCATCTGACAGTGCGGCACTCCCTCAGTATTGTCCCTCTGACAGTGCAGCACTCCCTCAGTACTGACCCTCTGACAATGCGGCACTCCCTCAGTACTGACCCTCTGACAGTGTGGCACTCCCTCAGTACTGACCCTCTGACAGTACGGCACTCCCTCAGTACTGACCCTCTGACAGTGTGGCACTCCCTCAGTACTGACCCTCTGACAGTACGGCACTCCCTCAGTACTGACCCTCTGACAGTGCGGCACTCCCTCAGAACTGACCCTCTGACAGTGTGGCACTCCCTCAGTACTGACCCTCTGACAGTGCGGCAATCCCTCAGTACTGACCCTCTGACAGTGCGGCACTCCGACAGTACTGACCGTCTCACAGTAAAGCATTCCCTCAGGACAGTCCCTCTGACAGTGTGACACTCCCTCAGTACTGACCCTCTGACAGTGCGGCACTCCCTCAGAACTGACCCTCTGACAGTGTGGCACTCCCTCAGTACTGACCCTCTGACAGTGCGGCAATCCCTCAGTACTGACCCTCTGACAGTGCGGCACTCCGACAGTACTGACCGTCTCACAGTAAAGCATTCCCTCAGAACTGACCCTCTGACAGTGTGGCACTCCCTCAGTACTGACCCTCTCACAGTGCAGCACTCCCTCAGTACTGATCCTCTGACAGTGCGGCACTCCCTCAGTACTGACCCTCTGAGACTGCGGCAATCCCTCAGTACTGACCCTCTGGCAGTGCTGCGCTCCCTCAGTACTGACCGTCTGACAGTGAGGCACTCCCTCAGTACTGACCCACTGACAGTGTGGCACTCCCTCAGTACTGACCCACTGACAGTGCGGCGCTCCCTCAGTACTGACCCTCTGACAGTGCAGCACTCCCACAGTACTGACCCTCTGACAGTGCGGCACTCCCTCAGTACTGACCCTCTGACAGTGCAGCACTGCCTCAGTACTGATCCTCTGACAGTGAGGCACTCCCTCAATACTGACCCTCTGAGTCTGCGGCATTCCCTCAGTACTGACCCTCTGACAGTGTGGCACTCCCACCGTACTGACCCTCTGACAGTGCGTCACTCCCTCAGTACTGACCCTCTGACAGTACGGCACTCCCTCAGTACTGACCATCTGGGAGTGCGGCATTCCCTCAGTACTGACCCTCTGACAGTGCGGCAATCCCTCAGTACTGACCCTCTGACAGTGCGTCACTCCCTCAGTACTGACCCTCTGACAGTGTGGCACTCCCTCAGTACTGACCCTCTGACAGTGCGTCACTCCCTCAGTACTGACCCTCTGACAGTACGGCACTCCCTCAGTACTGACCATCTGGGAGTGCGGCATTCCCTCAGTACTGACCCTCTGACAGTGCGGCAATCCCTCAGTACTGACCCTCTGACAGTGCGTCACTCCCTCAGTACTGACCCTCTGACAGTGCGGCACTCCCTCAGTACTGACCCTCTGACAGTGCAGCACTGCCTCAGTACTGATCCTCTGACAGTGAGGCACTCCCTCAATACTGACCCTCTGAGTCTGCGGCATTCCCTCAGTACTGACCCTCTGACAGTGTGGCACTCCCACCGTACTGACCCTCTGACAGTGCGTCACTCCCTCAGTACTGACCCTCTGACAGTACGGCACTCCCTCAGTACTGACCATCTGGGAGTGCGGCATTCCCTCAGTACTGACCCTCTGACAGTGCGGCAATCCCTCAGTACTGACCCTCTGACAGTGCGTCACTCCCTCAGTACTGACCCTCTGACAGTGTGGCACTCCCTCAGTACTGACCCTCTGACAGTGCGGCACTCCCTCAGTACTGACCATCTGGGAGTGCGGCATTCCCTCAGTACTGACCCTCTGACAGTGCGGCAATCCCTCAGTACTGACCCTCTGACAGTGCGGCACTACCTCAGTACTGACCATCTGACAGTGGAGCACTCCCTCAGTCCTGACCCTCTGACAGTGCAGCACTCCCTCAGTACTGACCCTCTGACAGTGTGACACTCCCTCAGTACTGACCCTCTGACAGTGCGTCAATCCCTCAGTACTGACACTCTGACAATGTGGCACTCACTCAGTACTGAACCTCTGACAGTGTGGCACTCCTTCAGTACTGATCCTCTGTCAGTGCAGCACTCCCTCAGTAATGACTCTCTGACAGTGCGGCACTCCCTCAGTACTGACCCTCTGACGGTGCGGCACACCCTCAGTACTGACCCTCTGACAGTACGGCACTCCCTAAGTACTGACCCTCTGACGGTGCGGCACACCCTCAGTACTGACCCTCTGACAGTACGGCACTCCCTAAGTACTGACCCTCAGACGGTGCGGCACTCCCTCAGTACTGACCCTCTGACAGCATAACATTCCCTCAGTACTGTCCCTCTGACAGTGCGGAACTCCCTCAGTACTGACCCTCTGACAGTGTGGCACTCCCTCAGTACTGACCCTCTGAGAGTGCGGCATTCCCTCAGTGCAGACCCTCTGACAATGTGGCACTCCCTCAGTACTGAACATCTGACAGTGCAACACTCCCTCAGTACTGACCCTCTGACAGTGCGGCACTCCCTCAGTACTGACTCTCTGACAGTGCCGCACTCCCTCAGTACTGACCCTCTGACGGTGCGGCACTGACTCAGTACTGACCCTCTGACAGTGCGGCACTCCCTCAGTACTGACTCTCTGACAGTAGGGCACTCCCTCAGTACTGACCCTCTGACAGTGCAGCACTCCCTCAGTACTGACCCTCTGACAGTGTGGCACTCCCTCAGGACTGACCCTCTGACAGTGCGGCACTCCCTCAGTACTGACCCTCTGACAGTGCGGCACTCCCTCAGTACTGACCCTCTGTCAGTGCCGCACTCCCTAAGTACTGACCCTCTGAGAGTGCGGCACTCCCTCAGTACTGACCCTCTGACAGTGCAACACTCCCTCAGTACTGACCCTCTGACAGTGTGGCACTCCCTCAGTACTGACCCTCTGACAGTGCGGCACTCCCTCAGTACTGACCCTCTGACAGTGCGGCACTCCCTCAGGACTGACCCTGTGACAGTAGGGAACTCCCTCAGTACTAACCCTCTGACAGTGCGGCACTCCCTCAGTACTGATCCTCTGACAGTGCGGCACTCCCTCAGTACTGACCCTCTCACAGTGCGGAACTCCCTCAGTACTGTCCCTCTGACAGTGCAGCACTCCCTCAGTACTGACCCTCTGACAGTGCGTCACTCCCTCAGTACTGACCCTCTGAGAATGCGGCACTCCCTCAGTACAGACCCTCTGACAGTGCAGCACTCCCTCAGTACTGACCCTCTGACAGTGTGTCACTCCCTCAGTACTGACCCTCTGAGAATGCGGCACTCCCTCAGTACTGACCCTTTCACAGTGCGGAACTCCCTCAGTACTGACCATCTGATAGTGTGGCACTCCCTCAATACTGACCATCTGACAGTGCGGCACTCCCTCAGTACTGACCCTCTGACAGTGCAGCACTCCCTCAGTACTGACCCTCTGACAGTGCGACACTCCCTCAGTACTGACCCTCTGACAGTGCAACACTCCCTCAGTACTGACCCTCTGACAGTGCAGCACTCCCTCAGTACAGACCCTCTGACAGTGCGGCACTCCCACAGTATTGACTCTCTCACAGTGCGGCACTCCCTCAGGACTGACCCTCTGACAGTAGGGCACTCCCTCAGTACTGACCCTCTGACAGTGCGGCACTCCCTCAGTACTGATCCTCTGACAGTGCAACACTCCCTCAGTACTGACCCTCTGACAGTGCAGCACTCACTCAGTACTGACCCTCTGACAGTGCGGCACTCCCTCAGTACTGACCATCTGACAGTGCGGCTCTCCCTCAGTACTGACCCTCTGTCAGTGCCGCACTCCCTTAGTACTGACCCTCTGACAGTGCGGCACTCCCTCAGTACTGACCCTCTGTCAGTGCGGCACTCCCTCAGTACTGACCCTCTGTCAGTGCAACACTCCCTCAGTCCTGACCCTCTGACAGTGCGGCACTCCCTCAGTCCTGACCCTCGGACAGTGCGGCACTCCCTCAGTACTGACCCTCTGACAGTGCGGCACTCCCTCAGTACTGACCCACTGACAGTGTGGCACTCCCTCAGTACCCTCTGACAGTGCGGCACTCCCTCAGTACTGACCCTCTGACAGGGCGGCACTCCCTCAGTACTGACCCTTGACAGTAAGACCACTCCCTCTCTACTGACCCTCTGACAGTGCGGCACTTCCTCAGTACTGACCCTCTGACAGTACGGCACTCCCTAAGTACTGACCCTCTGACAGTGTGGCACTCCCTCAGTACTGACCCTCTGACAGTACGGCACTCCCTCAGTGCTGACCCTGTGACAGTGCAGCACTCCCTCAGTGCTGACCATCTGAGAGTGCGGCACTCCCTCAGTACTGACGCTCTCACAGTGTGACATTCACTCAGTACTGACCCTCTGACAGTGCGGCACTCCCTCAGTACTGACCCTGTGACAGGGTGCCACTCCCTCAGTACTGACGCTCTCACAGTGCAACACTCCCTCAGTACTGACCCTCTGACAGTGTGGCACTCCCTCAGTACTGACCCTCTGACAGTGCGGCACTCCCTCAGTACTGACCCTCTGACAGTGCGGCACTCCCTCAGTACTGACCCTCTGACAGTAGGGCACTCCCTCAGTACTGACCCTCTGACAGTGCGGGACTCCCTCAGTACTGATCCTCTGACAGTGCGGCACTCCCTCAGTACTGACCCTCTCACAGTACGGAACTCCCTCAGTACTGACCCTCTGAGAATGCGGCACTCCCTCAGTACTGACCCTCTGACAGTGCGTCACTCCCTCAGTACTGACCCTCTGAGAATGCGGCACTCCCTCAGTACTGACCCTCTGATAGTGTGGCACTCCCTCAATACTGACCCTCTGACAGTGCGGCACTCCCTCAGTACTGACCCTCTGACAGTGCAACACTCCCTCAGTACTGACCCTCTGAGAGTGCGGCACTCCCACAGTATTGACTCTCTCACAGTGCGGCACTCCCTCAGTACTGACCCTCTGACAGTGCAGCACTCCCTCAGTACTGACCCTCTGACAGTGCAACATTCCCTCATTACTGACCCTCTGACTGTGCGGAACTCCCTCAGTACTGACCCTCTGACAGTGCGGCACTCCCTCAGTACTGACCCTCTGACAGTGCAGCACTCCCTCAATACTGACCCTCTGACAGTGCGGCACTCCCTCAGTACTGACGCTCTGACAGTGCGGCACTCCCTCAGTACTGACCCTCTGACAGTGCGGCACTCCCTCAGTACTGACCCTCTGACAGTGCGGCACTTCCTCAGTACTGACCCTCTGACAGTGCGGCACTCCCTCAGTACTGACCCACTGCTGACCCTTTGACAGTGCGGCACTCCCTCAGTACTGACCCTCTGACAGTAGGGAACTCCCTCAGTACTGACCCTCTGACAGTGCGGCACTCCCTCAGTACTGATCCACTGACAGTGCGGCACTCCCTCAGTACTGACCCTCTCACAGTGCGGAACTCCCTCAGTACTGTCCCTCTGACAGTGCAGCACTCCCTCAGTACTGACCCTCTGACAGTGCGTCACTCCCTCAGTACTGACCCTCTGAGAATGCGGCACTCCCTCAATACTGACCCTCTGACAGTGCAGCACTCCCTCAGTACTGACCCTCTGACAGTGTGTCACTCCCTCAGTACTGACCCTCTGAGAATGCGGCACTCCCTCAGTACTGACCCTTTCACAGTGCGGAACTCCCTCAGTACTGACCATCTGATAGTGTGGCACTCCCTCAATACTGACCATCTGACAGTGCGGCACTCCCTCAGTACTGACCCTCTGACAGTGCAGCACTCCCTCAGTACTGACCCTCTGACAGTGCGACACTCCCTCAGTACTGACCCTCTGACAGTGCAACACTCCCTCAGTACTGACCCTCTGACAGTGCAGCACTCCCTCAGTACAGACCCTCTGACAGTGCGGCACTCCCACAGTATTGACTCTCTCACAGTGCGGCACTCCCTCAGGACTGACCCTCTGACAGTAGGGCACTCCCTCAGTACTGACCCTCTGACAGTGCGGCACTCCCTCAGTACTGATCCTCTGACAGTGCAACACTCCCTCAGTACTGACCCTCTGACAGTGCAGCACTCACTCAGTACTGACCCTCTGACAGTGCGGCACTCCCTCAGTACTGACCCTCTGACAGTGCGGCACTCCCTCAGTACTGACCCTCTGTCAGTGCCGCACTCCCTTAGTACTGACCCTCTGACAGTGCGGCACTCCCTCAGTACTGACCCTCTGTCAGTGCGGCACTCCCTCAGTACTGACCCTCTGACAGTGCAACACTCCCTCAGTCCTGACCCTCTGACAGTGCGGCACTCCCTCAGTCCTGACCCTCGGACAGTGCGGCACTCCCTCAGTACTGACCCTCTGACAGTGCGGCACTCCCTCAGTACTGACCCACTGACAGTGTGGCACTCCCTCAGTACCCTCTGACAGTGCGGCACTCCCTCAGTACTGACCCTCTGACAGGGCGGCACTCCCTCAGTACTGACCCTTGACAGTAAGTCCACTCCCTCTCTACTGACTCTCTGACAGTGCGGCACTTCCTCAGTACTGACCCTCTGACAGTACGGCACTCCCTAAGTACTGACCCTCTGACAGTGTGGCACTCCCTCAGTACTGACCCTCTGACAGTACGGCACTCCCTCAGTGCTGACCCTGTGACAGTGCGGCACTCCCTCAGTGCTGACCATCTGAGAGTGCGGCACTCCCTCAGTACTGACGCTCTCACAGTGTGACATTCCCTCAGTACTGACCCTCTGACAGTGCGGCACTCCCTCAGTACTGACGCTCTCACAGTGCAACACTCCCTCAGTACTGACCCTCTGACAGTGTGGCACTCCCTCAGTACTGACCCTCTGACAGTGCGGCACTCCCTCAGTACTGACCCTCTGACAGTAGGGCACTCCCTCAGTACTGACCCTCTGACAGTGTGGCACTTCCTCTGTACTGACCCTCTGACTGTAGGGCACTCCCTCAGTACTGACCCATGATAGTAAGTCCACTCCCTCTCTACTGACCCTCTGACAGTGCGGCACTCCCTCAGTACTGACCCTCTGACAGTGCGGCACTCCCTCAGTACTGACCCTCTGACAGTACGGCACTCCCTCAGTACTGTCCCTCTGACAGTGCGGAACTCCCTCAGTACTGTCCCTATGACAGTGCAGCACTCCCTCACTACTGACCCTCTGACAGTGCGGCACTCCCTCAGTACTGACTCTCTGACAGTAGGGCACTCCCTCAGTACTGACCCTCTGACAGTGCAACACTCCCTCAGTACTGACCCTCTGACAGTGCGGCACTCCCTCAGTACTGACCCTCTGTCAGTGCCGCACTCCGTAAGTACTGACCCTCTGACAGTGCGGCACTCCCTCAGTACTGACCCTCTGACAGTGCAGCACTCCCTCAGTACTGACCCTCTGACAGTGTGTCACTCCCTCAGTACTGACCCTCTGAGAATGCGGCACTCCCTCAGTACTGACCCTTTCAAAGTGCGGAACTCCCTCAGTACTGACCATCTGATAGTGTGGCACTCCCTCAATACTGACCATCTGACAGTGCGGCACTCCCTCAGTACTGACCCTCTGACAGTGCAGCACTCCCTCAGTACTGACCGTCTGACAGTGCGACACTCCCTCAGTACTGACCCTCTGACAGTGCAACACTCCCTCAGTACTGACCCTCTGACAGTGCAGCACTCCCTCAGTACAGACCCTCTGACAGTGCGGCACTCCCACAGTATTGACTCTCTCACAGTGCGGCACTCCCTCAGGACTGACCCTCTGACAGTAGGGCACTCCCTCAGTACTGACCCTCTGACAGTGCGGCACTCCCTCAGTACTGATCCTCTGACAGTGCAACACTCCCTCAGTACTGACCCTCTGACAGTGCAGCACTCACTCAGTACTGACCCTCTGACAGTGCGGCACTCCCTCAGTACTGACCCTCTGACAGTGCGGCACTCCCTCAGTACTGACCCTCTGTCAGTGCCGCACTCCCTTAGTACTGACCCTCTGACAGTGCGGCACTCCCTCAGTACTGACCCTCTGTCAGTGCGGCACTCCCTCAGTACTGACCCTCTGACAGTGCAACACTCCCTCAGTCCTGACCCTCTGACAGTGCGGCACTCCCTCAGTCCTGACCCTCGGACAGTGCGGCACTCCCTCAGTACTGACCCTCTGACAGTGCGGCACTCCCTCAGTACTGACCCACTGACAGTGTGGCACTCCCTCAGTACCCTCTGACAGTGCGGCACTCCCTCAGTACTGACCCTCTGACAGGGCGGCACTCCCTCAGTACTGACCCTTGACAGTAAGTCCACTCCCTCTCTACTGACTCTCTGACAGTGCGGCACTTCCTCAGTACTGACCCTCTGACAGTACGGCACTCCCTAAGTACTGACCCTCTGACACTGTGGCACTCCCTCAGTACTGACCCTCTGACAGTACGGCACTCCCTCAGTGCTGACCCTGTGACAGTGCGGCACTCCCTCAGTGCTGACCATCTGAGAGTGCGGCACTCCCTCAGTACTGACGCTCTCACAGTGTGACATTCCCTCAGTACTGACCCTCTGACAGTGCGGCACTCCCTCAGTACTGACGCTCTCACAGTGCAACACTCCCTCAGTACTGACCCTCTGACAGTGTGGCACTCCCTCAGTACTGACCCTCTGACAGTGCGGCACTCCCTCAGTACTGACCCTCTGACAGTAGGGCACTCCCTCAGTACTGACCCTCTGACAGTGCGGGACTCCCTCAGTACTGATCCTCTGACAGTGCGGCACTCCCTCAGTACTGACCCTCTCACAGTGCGGAACTCCCTCAGTACTGACCCTCTGAGAATGCGGCACTCCCTCAGTACTGACCCTCTGACAGTGCGTCACTCCCTCAGTACTGACCCTCTGAGAATGCGGCACTCCCTCAGTACTGACCCTCTGATAGTGTGGCACTCCCTCAATACTGACCATCTGACAGTGCGGCACTCCCTCAGTACTGACCCTCTGACAGTGCAACACTCCCTCAGTACTGACCCTCTGAGAGTGCGGCACTCCCACAGTATTGACTCTCTCACAGTGCGGCACTCCCTCAGTACTGACCCTCTGACAGTGCAGCACTCCCTCAGTACTGACCCTCTGACAGTGCAACATTCCCTCATTACTGTCCCTCTGACTGTGCGGAACTCCCTCAGTACTGACCCTCTGACAGTGCGGCACTCCCTCAGTACTGACCCTCTGACAGTGCGGCACTCCCTCAGAACTGACCCTCTGACAGTGCAGCACTCCCTCAGTCCTGACCCTCTGACAGTGCGGCACTCCCTCAGTCCTGACCCTCGGACAGTGCGGCACTCCCTCAGTACTGACCCTCTGACAGTGCGGCACTCCCTCAGTACTGACCCACTGACAGTGTGGCACTTCCTCAGTACCCTCTGACAGTGCGGCACTCCCTCAGTACTGACCCTCTGACAGGGCGGCACTCCCTCAGTACTGACCCTCTGACAGTGCGGCACTCCCTCAGTACTGACCCTCTGACAGTAGGGCACTCCCTCAGTACTGACCCTCTGACAGTGCGGGACTCCCTCAGTACTGATCCTCTGACAGTGCGGCACTCCCTCAGTACTGACCCTCTCACAGTACGGAACTCCCTCAGTACTGACCCTCTGAGAATGCGGCACTCCCTCAGTACTGACCCTCTGACAGTGCGTCACTCCCTCAGTACTGACCCTCTGAGAATGCGGCACTCCCTCAGTACTGACCCTCTGATAGTGTGGCACTCCCTCAATACTGACCCTCTGACAGTGCGGCACTCCCTCAGTACTGACCCTCTGACAGTGCAACACTCCCTCAGTACTGACCCTCTGAGAGTGCGGCACTCCCACAGTATTGACTCTCTCACAGTGCGGCACTCCCTCAGTACTGACCCTCTGACAGTGCAGCACTCCCTCAGTACTGACCCTCTGACAGTGCAACATTCCCTCATTACTGACCCTCTGACTGTGCGGAACTCCCTCAGTACTGACCCTCTGACAGTGCGGCACTCCCTCAGTACTGACCCTCTGACAGTGCAGCACTCCCTCAATACTGACCCTCTGACAGTGCGGCACTCCCTCAGTACTGACGCTCTGACAGTGCGGCACTCCCTCAGTACTGACCCTCTGACAGTGCGGCACTCCCTCAGTACTGACCCTCTGACAGTGCGGCACTTCCTCAGTACTGACCCTCTGACAGTGCGGCACTCCCTCAGTACTGACCCACTGCTGACCCTTTGACAGTGCGGCACTCCCTCAGTACTGACCCTCTGACAGTAGGGAACTCCCTCAGTACTGACCCTCTGACAGTGCGGCACTCCCTCAGTACTGATCCACTGACAGTGCGGCACTCCCTCAGTACTGACCCTCTCACAGTGCGGAACTCCCTCAGTACTGTCCCTCTGACAGTGCAGCACTCCCTCAGTACTGACCCTCTGACAGTGCGTCACTCCCTCAGTACTGACCCTCTGAGAATGCGGCACTCCCTCAATACTGACCCTCTGACAGTGCAGCACTCCCTCAGTACTGACCCTCTGACAGTGTGTCACTCCCTCAGTACTGACCCTCTGAGAATGCGGCACTCCCTCAGTACTGACCCTTTCACAGTGCGGAACTCCCTCAGTACTGACCATCTGATAGTGTGGCACTCCCTCAATACTGACCATCTGACAGTGCGGCACTCCCTCAGTACTGACCCTCTGACAGTGCAGCACTCCCTCAGTACTGACCCTCTGACAGTGCGACACTCCCTCAGTACTGACCCTCTGACAGTGCAACACTCCCTCAGTACTGACCCTCTGACAGTGCAGCACTCCCTCAGTACAGACCCTCTGACAGTGCGGCACTCCCACAGTATTGACTCTCTCACAGTGCGGCACTCCCTCAGGACTGACCCTCTGACAGTAGGGCACTCCCTCAGTACTGACCCTCTGACAGTGCGGCACTCCCTCAGTACTGATCCTCTGACAGTGCAACACTCCCTCAGTACTGACCCTCTGACAGTGCAGCACTCACTCAGTACTGACCCTCTGACAGTGCGGCACTCCCTCAGTACTGACCCTCTGACAGTGCGGCACTCCCTCAGTACTGACCCTCTGTCAGTGCCGCACTCCCTTAGTACTGACCCTCTGACAGTGCGGCACTCCCTCAGTACTGACCCTCTGTCAGTGCGGCACTCCCTCAGTACTGACCCTCTGACAGTGCAACACTCCCTCAGTCCTGACCCTCTGACAGTGCGGCACTCCCTCAGTCCTGACCCTCGGACAGTGCGGCACTCCCTCAGTACTGACCCTCTGACAGTGCGGCACTCCCTCAGTACTGACCCACTGACAGTGTGGCACTCCCTCAGTACCCTCTGACAGTGCGGCACTCCCTCAGTACTGACCCTCTGACAGGGCGGCACTCCCTCAGTACTGACCCTTGACAGTAAGTCCACTCCCTCTCTACTGACTCTCTGACAGTGCGGCACTTCCTCAGTACTGACCCTCTGACAGTACGGCACTCCCTAAGTACTGACCCTCTGACAGTGTGGCACTCCCTCAGTACTGACCCTCTGACAGTACGGCACTCCCTCAGTGCTGACCCTGTGACAGTGCGGCACTCCCTCAGTGCTGACCATCTGAGAGTGCGGCACTCCCTCAGTACTGACGCTCTCACAGTGTGACATTCCCTCAGTACTGACCCTCTGACAGTGCGGCACTCCCTCAGTACTGACGCTCTCACAGTGCAACACTCCCTCAGTACTGACCCTCTGACAGTGTGGCACTCCCTCAGTACTGACCCTCTGACAGTGCGGCACTCCCTCAGTACTGACCCTCTGACAGTAGGGCACTCCCTCAGTACTGACCCTCTGACAGTGTGGCACTTCCTCTGTACTGACCCTCTGACTGTAGGGCACTCCCTCAGTACTGACCAATGATAGTAAGTCCACTCCCTCTCTACTGACCCTCTGACAGTGCGGCACTCCCTCAGTACTGACCCTCTGACAGTGCGGCACTACCTCAGTACTGACCCTCTGACAGTACGGCACTCCCTAAGTACTGACCCTCAGACGGTGCGGCACTCCCTCAGTACTGTCCCTCTGACAGTGCGGAACTCCCTCAGTACTGTCCCTATGACAGTGCAGCACTCCCTCACTACTGACCCTCTGACAGTGCGGCACTCCCTCAGTACTGACTCTCTGACAGTAGGGCACTCCCTCAGTACTGACCCTCTGACAGTGCAACACTCCCTCAGTACTGACCCTCTGACAGTGCGGCACTCCCTCAGTACTGACCCTCTGTCAGTGCCGCACTCCGTAAGTACTGACCCTCTGACAGTGCGGCACTCCCTCAGTACTGACCCTCTGACAGTGCAGCACTCCCTCAGTACTGACCCTCTGACAGTGTGTCACTCCCTCAGTACTGACCCTCTGAGAATGCGGCACTCCCTCAGTACTGACCCTTTCACAGTGCGGAACTCCCTCAGTACTGACCATCTGATAGTGTGGCACTCCCTCAATACTGACCATCTGACAGTGCGGCACTCCCTCAGTACTGACCCTCTGACAGTGCAGCACTCCCTCAGTACTGACCCTCTGACAGTGCGACACTCCCTCAGTACTGACCCTCTGACAGTGCAACACTCCCTCAGTACTGACCCTCTGACAGTGCAGCACTCCCTCAGTACAGACCCTCTGACAGTGCGGCACTCCCACAGTATTGACTCTCTCACAGTGCGGCACTCCCTCAGGACTGACCCTCTGACAGTAGGGCACTCCCTCAGTACTGACCCTCTGACAGTGCGGCACTCCCTCAGTACTGATCCTCTGACAGTGCAACACTCCCTCAGTACTGACCCTCTGACAGTGCAGCACTCACTCAGTACTGACCCTCTGACAGTGCGGCACTCCCTCAGTACTGACCCTCTGACAGTGCGGCACTCCCTCAGTACTGACCCTCTGTCAGTGCCGCACTCCCTTAGTACTGACCCTCTGACAGTGCGGCACTCCCTCAGTACTGACCATCTGTCAGTGCGGCACTCCCTCAGTACTGACCCTCTGACAGTGCGGCACTCCCTCAGTACTGACCCTCTGACAGTGCGGCACTTCCTCAGTACTGACCCTCTGACAGTGCGGCACTCCCTCAGTACTGACCCACTGCTGACCCTTTGACAGTGCGGCACTCCCTCAGTACTGACCCTCTGACAGTAGGGAACTCCCTCAGTACTGACCCTCTGACAGTGCGGCACTCCCTCAGTACTGATCCACTGACAGTGCGGCACTCCCTCAGTACTGACCCTCTCACAGTGCGGAACTCCCTCAGTACTGTCCCTCTGACAGTGCAGCACTCCCTCAGTACTGACCCTCTGACAGTGCGTCACTCCCTCAGTACTGACCCTCTGAGAATGCGGCACTCCCTCAATACTGACCCTCTGACAGTGCAGCACTCCCTCAGTACTGACCCTCTGACAGTGTGTCACTCCCTCAGTACTGACCCTCTGAGAATGCGGCACTCCCTCAGTACTGACCCTTTCACAGTGCGGAACTCCCTCAGTACTGACCATCTGATAGTGTGGCACTCCCTCAATACTGACCATCTGACAGTGCGGCACTCCCTCAGTACTGACCCTCTGACAGTGCAGCACTCCCTCAGTACTGACCCTCTGACAGTGCGACACTCCCTCAGTACTGACCCTCTGACAGTGCAACACTCCCTCAGTACTGACCCTCTGACAGTGCAGCACTCCCTCAGTACAGACCCTCTGACAGTGCGGCACTCCCACAGTATTGACTCTCTCACAGTGCGGCACTCCCTCAGGACTGACCCTCTGACAGTAGGGCACTCCCTCAGTACTGACCCTCTGACAGTGCGGCACTCCCTCAGTACTGATCCTCTGACAGTGCAACACTCCCTCAGTACTGACCCTCTGACAGTGCAGCACTCACTCAGTACTGACCCTCTGACAGTGCGGCACTCCCTCAGTACTGACCCTCTGACAGTGCGGCACTCCCTCAGTACTGACCCTCTGTCAGTGCCGCACTCCCTTAGTACTGACCCTCTGACAGTGCGGCACTCCCTCAGTACTGACCCTCTGTCAGTGCGGCACTCCCTCAGTACTGACCCTCTGACAGTGCAACACTCCCTCAGTCCTGACCCTCTGACAGTGCGGCACTCCCTCAGTCCTGACCCTCGGACAGTGCGGCACTCCCTCAGTACTGACCCTCTGACAGTGCGGCACTCCCTCAGTACTGACCCACTGACAGTGTGGCACTCCCTCAGTACCCTCTGACAGTGCGGCACTCCCTCAGTACTGACCCTCTGACAGGGCGGCACTCCCTCAGTACTGACCCTTGACAGTAAGTCCACTCCCTCTCTACTGACTCTCTGACAGTGCGGCACTTCCTCAGTACTGACCCTCTGACAGTACGGCACTCCCTAAGTACTGACCCTCTGACAGTGTGGCACTCCCTCAGTACTGACCCTCTGACAGTACGGCACTCCCTCAGTGCTGACCCTGTGACAGTGCGGCACTCCCTCAGTGCTGACCATCTGAGAGTGCGGCACTCCCTCAGTACTGACGCTCTCACAGTGTGACATTCCCTCAGTACTGACCCTCTGACAGTGCGGCACTCCCTCAGTACTGACGCTCTCACAGTGCAACACTCCCTCAGTACTGACCCTCTGACAGTGTGGCACTCCCTCAGTACTGACCCTCTGACAGTGCGGCACTCCCTCAGTACTGACCCTCTGACAGTAGGGCACTCCCTCAGTACTGACCCTCTGACAGTGTGGCACTTCCTCTGTACTGACCCTCTGACTGTAGGGCACTCCCTCAGTACTGACCAATGATAGTAAGTCCACTCCCTCTCTACTGACCCTCTGACAGTGCGGCACTCCCTCAGTACTGACCCTCTGACAGTGCGGCACTACCTCAGTACTGACCCTCTGACAGTACGGCACTCCCTAAGTACTGACCCTCAGACGGTGCGGCACTCCCTCAGTACTGTCCCTCTGACAGTGCGGAACTCCCTCAGTACTGTCCCTATGACAGTGCAGCACTCCCTCACTACTGACCCTCTGACAGTGCGGCACTCCCTCAGTACTGACTCTCTGACAGTAGGGCACTCCCTCAGTACTGACCCTCTGACAGTGCAACACTCCCTCAGTACTGACCCTCTGACAGTGCGGCACTCCCTCAGTACTGACCCTCTGTCAGTGCCGCACTCCGTAAGTACTGACCCTCTGACAGTGCGGCACTCCCTCAGTACTGACCCTCTGACAGTGCAGCACTCCCTCAGTACTGACCCTCTGACAGTGTGTCACTCCCTCAGTACTGACCCTCTGAGAATGCGGCACTCCCTCAGTACTGACCCTTTCACAGTGCGGAACTCCCTCAGTACTGACCATCTGATAGTGTGGCACTCCCTCAATACTGACCATCTGACAGTGCGGCACTCCCTCAGTACTGACCCTCTGACAGTGCAGCACTCCCTCAGTACTGACCGTCTGACAGTGCGACACTCCCTCAGTACTGACCCTCTGACAGTGCAACACTCCCTCAGTACTGACCCTCTGACAGTGCAGCACTCCCTCAGTACAGACCCTCTGACAGTGCGGCACTCCCACAGTATTGACTCTCTCACAGTGCGGCACTCCCTCAGGACTGACCCTCTGACAGTAGGGCACTCCCTCAGTACTGACCCTCTGACAGTGCGGCACTCCCTCAGTACTGATCCTCTGACAGTGCAACACTCCCTCAGTACTGACCCTCTGACAGTGCAGCACTCACTCAGTACTGACCCTCTGACAGTGCGGCACTCCCTCAGTACTGACCCTCTGACAGTGCGGCACTCCCTCAGTACTGACCCTCTGTCAGTGCCGCACTCCCTTAGTACTGACCCTCTGACAGTGCGGCACTCCCTCAGTACTGACCATCTGTCAGTGCGGCACTCCCTCAGTACTGACCCTCTGACAGTGCAACACTCCCTCAGTCCTGACCCTCTGACAGTGCGGCACTCCCTCAGTCCTGACCCTCGGACAGTGCGGCACTCCCTCAGTACTGACCCTCTGACAGTGCGGCACTCCCTCAGTACTGACCCACTGACAGTGTGGCACTCCCTCAGTACCCTCTGACAGTGCGGCACTCCCTCAGTACTGACCCTCTGACAGGGCGGCACTCCCTCAGTACTGACCCTTGACAGTAAGTCCACTCCCTCTCTACTGACTCTCTGACAGTGCGGCACTTCCTCAGTACTGACCCTCTGACAGTACGGCACTCCCTAAGTACTGACCCTCTGACACTGTGGCACTCCCTCAGTACTGACCCTCTGACAGTACGGCACTCCCTCAGTGCTGACCCTGTGACAGTGCGGCACTCCCTCAGTGCTGACCATCTGAGAGTGCGGCACTCCCTCAGTACTGACGCTCTCACAGTGTGACATTCCCTCAGTACTGACCCTCTGACAGTGCGGCACTCCCTCAGTACTGACGCTCTCACAGTGCAACACTCCCTCAGTACTGACCCTCTGACAGTGTGGCACTCCCTCAGTACTGACCCTCTGACAGTGCGGCACTCCCTCAGTACTGACCCTCTGACAGTAGGGCACTCCCTCAGTACTGACCCTCTGACAGTGCGGGACTCCCTCAGTACTGATCCTCTGACAGTGCGGCACTCCCTCAGTACTGACCCTCTCACAGTGCGGAACTCCCTCAGTACTGACCCTCTGAGAATGCGGCACTCCCTCAGTACTGACCCTCTGACAGTGCGTCACTCCCTCAGTACTGACCCTCTGAGAATGCGGCACTCCCTCAGTACTGACCCTCTGATAGTGTGGCACTCCCTCAATACTGACCATCTGACAGTGCGGCACTCCCTCAGTACTGACCCTCTGACAGTGCAACACTCCCTCAGTACTGACCCTCTGAGAGTGCGGCACTCCCACAGTATTGACTCTCTCACAGTGCGGCACTCCCTCAGTACTGACCCTCTGACAGTGCAGCACTCCCTCAGTACTGACCCTCTGACAGTGCAACATTCCCTCATTACTGTCCCTCTGACTGTGCGGAACTCCCTCAGTACTGACCCTCTGACAGTGCGGCACTCCCTCAGTACTGACCCTCTGACAGTGCGGCACTCCCTCAGAACTGACCCTCTGACAGTGCAGCACTCCCTCAATACTGACCCTCTGACAGTGCGGCACTCCCTCAGTACTGACGCTCTGACAGTGCGGCACTCCCTCAGTACTGACCCTCTGACAGTGCGGCACTCCCTCAGTACTGACCCTCTGACAGTGCGGCACTTCCTCAGTACTGACCCTCTGACAGTGCGGCACTCCCTCAGTACTGACCCACTGCTGACCCTTTGACAGTGCGGAACTCCCTCAGTACTGATCCTCTGACAGTGCGGCACTTCCTCAGTACTGACCCTCTCACAGTGCGGAACTCCCTCAGTACTGACCCTCTGAGAATGCGGCACTCCCTCAGTACTGACCCTCTGACAGTGCGGCACTCCCTCAGTACTGACCCTCTGACAGTGCGGCACTCCCTCAGTACTGACCCTCTGACAGTACGGCACTCCCTAAGTACTGACCCTCAGACGGTGCGGCACTCCCTCAGTACTGTCCCTCTGACAGTGCAACACTCCCTCAGTACTGACCCTCTGACAGTGCGGCACTCCCTCAGTACTGACCCTCTGTCAGTGCCGCACTCCGTAAGTACTGACCCTCTGACAGTGCGGCACTCCCTCAGTACTGACCCTCTGACAGTGTGGCACTCCCTCAGTACTGACCCTCTGAGAGTGCGGCACTCCCTCAGTACTGACCCTCTGACAGTGCGGCACTCCCTCAGGACTGACCCTCTGACAGTAGGGCACTCCTTCAGTACTGACCCTCTGACAGTGCGGCACTCCCTCAGTACTGACCCTCTGACAGTGCGGCACTCCCTCAGTACTGACCCTCTGACAGTGCGGAACTCCCTCAGTACTGTCCCTCTGACAGTGCAGCACTCCCTCAGTACTGACCCTCTGACAGTGCGTCACTCCCTCAGTACTGACCCTCTGAGAATGCGGCACTCCCTCAGTACTGACCCTCTGATAGTGTGGCACTCCCACAATACTGACCATCTGACAGTGCGGCACTCCCTCAGTACTGACCCTCTGAGAGTGCGACACTCCCTCAGTACTGACCCTCTGAGAGTGCGGCACTCCCACAGTATTGACTCTCTCACAGTGCGGCACTCCCTCAGTACTGACCCTCTGACAGTGCAGCACTCCCTCAGTACTGACCCTCTGACAGTGCGGCACTCCCTCAGTACTGACCCTCTGTCAGTGCCGCACTCCCTTAGTACTGACCCTCTGACAGTGCGGCACTCCCTCAGTACTGACCCTCTGTCAGTGCGGCACTCCCTCAGTACTGACCCTCTGACAGTGCAACACTCCCTCAGTACTGACCCTCTGACAGTGCGGCACTCCCTCAGTACTGACCCTCTGACAGAGCGGCACTCCCTCAGTACTGACCCTCTGACAGTGCGGCACTCCCTCAGTACTGACCCTCTGACAGTGCGGCACTCCCTCAGTACTGACCCTCTGACAGTGCAGCACTCCCTCAGTACTGACCCTCTGACAGTGCGGCACTCCCTCAGTACTGACCCTCTGACAGTGCGGCACTCCCTCAGTACTGACCTGACAGTGCAGCACTCCCTCAGTACTGACCCTTTGACAGTGGGGCACTCTCTCAGTACTGACCCTTGACAGTAAGTCCACTCCCTCTCTACTGACCCTCTGACAGTGCGGCACTCCCTCAGTACTGACCCTCTGACAGTACGGCACTCCCTAAGTACTGACCTACTGACCCTCAGACGGTGCGGCACTCCCTCAGTACTGACCCTCTGACAGCATAACATTCCCTCAGTACTGTCCCTCTGACAGTGCGGAACTCCCTCAGTACTGACCCTCTGACAGTGCGGCACTCCCTCAGTACTGACCCTCTGAGAGTGCGGCACTCCCTCAGTACTGACCCTCTGAGAGTGCGGCATTCCCTCAGTGCAGACCCTCTGACAATGTGGCACTCCCTCAGTACTGAACATCTGACAGTGCGGCACTCCCTCTGTACTGACCCTCTGACAGTGCGGCCTTCCCTCAGTACTGACCCTCTGACAGTGTGGCACTCCCTCAGTACTGACCCTCTGAGAGTGTGGCACTCCCTCAGTACTGACCCTGTGACAGTGCGGCACTCCCTCAGTGCTGACCATCTGACAGTGCGGCACTCCCACAGTACTGACGCTCTCACAGTGTGACACTCCCTCAGTACTGACCCTCTGACAGTGCGGCACTCCCTCAGTACTGACCCTCTGACAGTGTGACACTCCCTCAGTACTGACTCTCTGACAGTGTGACGGTCCCTCAGTACTGACCCTCTGACAGTGTGGCACTCCCTCAGTACTGACCCTCTGAGAGTGTGGCACTCCCTCAGTACTGACCCTGTGACAGTGCGGCACTCCCTCAGTGCTGACCATCTGACAGTGCGGCACTCCCTCAGTACTGACACTCTCACAGTGTGACACTCCCTCAGTACTGACCCTCTGACAGTGCGGCACTCCCTCAGTACTGACCCTCTGACAGTGTGACACTCCCTCAGTACTGACTCTCTGACAGTGCGGCACTCCCTCAGTACTGACCCTCTGACAGTGTGACATTCCCTCAGTACTGACCCTCTGACAGAAGGGCACTCCCTCAGTAATGACCCTCTGACAGTGCAACACTCCCTCAGTACTGACCCTCTGAGAGTGCGGTACTCCCTCAGTACTGACCCTCTGACAATGTGGCACTCCCACAGTATTGACTCTCTCACAGTGCGGCACTCCCTCAGTACTGACCCTCTGACAGTGCGGCACTCCCTCAGTACTGACCCTCTGACAGTGTGGCACTCCCTCAGTACTGACCCTCTGACAGTAGGGCACTCCCTCAGTACTGACCCTCTGAAAGTGCGGCACTCCCTCAGTACTGATCCTCTGACAGTGCGGCACTCCCTCAGTACTGACCCTCTGAGAATGCGGCACTCCCTCAATACTGACCATCTGACAGTGCAACACTCCCTCAGTACTGACCCTCTGAGAGTGCGGCACTCCCACAGTATTGACTCTCTCACAGTGCGGCACGCCCTCAGTACTGACCCTCTGAGAGTGCGGCACTCCCACAGTATTGACTCTCTCACAGTGCGGCACTCCCTCAGTACTGACCATCTGACAGTGCAACACTCCCTCAGTACTGACCCTCTGTCAGTGCCGCACTCCCTCAGTACTGACCCTCTGACAGTGCAACATTCCCTCAGTACTGACCCTCTGACTGTGTGGCACTCCCTCAGTACTGACCCTCTGACAGTGCGGCACTCCCTCAGTACTGACCCTCTGACAGTGCAGCACCCCCTCAATACTGACCCTCTGACAGTGCGGCACTCCCTCAGTACTGACCCTCTGACAGTTCAGCACTCCCTCAGTATTGACCCTCTGACAGTGCGGCACTCCCTCAGTACTGACCCTCTGACAGTGCGGCACTCCCTCAGTACTGACCATCTGACAGTTCGGCACTCCCTCAGTACTGACCCTCTGACAGTGCAACACTCCCTCAGTACTGACCCTCTGAGAGTGCGGCACTCCCACAGTATTGACTCTCTCACAGTGCGGCACTCCCTCAGTACTGACCCTCTGACAGTGCAACACTCCCTCAGTACTGACCCTCTGAGAGTGCGGCACTCCCACAGTATTGACTCTCTCACAGTGCGGCACTCCCTCAGTACTGACCCTCTGACAGTGCAACACTCCCTCAGTACTGACCCTCTGAGAGTGCGGCACTCCCTCAGTACTGACTCTCTGTCAGTGCCGCACTCCCTCAGTACTGACCCTCTGACAGTGCGGCAATCCCTCAGTACTGGCCCTCTGTCAGTGCCGCACTCCCTCAGTACTGACCCTCTGACAGTGCGGCACTCCCTCAGTACTGACCCTCTGACACTGCGGCACTCCCTCAGTACTGACCCTCTGACAGTGCGGCACTCCCTCAGTACTGACCCTCTGACAGTGCAGCACTCCCTCAATACTGACCCCCTGACAGTGCGGCACTCCCTCAGTACTGACCCTCTGACAGTGCGGCACTCCCTCAGTACTGACCCTCTGACAGTGCAACACTCCCTCAGTACTGACCCTCTGAGAGTGCGGCACTCCCACAGTATTGACTCTCTCACAGTGCGGCACTCCCTCAGTACTGACCCTCTGACAGTGCGGCACTCCCACAGTATTGACTCTCTCACAGTGCGGCACTCCCTCAGTACTGACCCTCTGACAGTGCGGCACTCCCTCAGTACTGACCCTCTGACAGTGCGGCACTCCCTCAGTACTGACCATCTGACAGTGCGGCACTCCCTCAGTACTGACCCTCTGACAGTGCAACACTCCCTCAGTACTGACCCTCTGAGAGTGCGGCACTCCCTCAGTACTGACCCTCTGACAGTGCGGCACTCCCTCAGTACTGACCCTCTGAGAGTGCGGCACTCCCACAGTATTGACTCTCTCACAGTGCGGCACTCCCTCAGTACTGACCCTCTGACAGTGCAACACTCCCTCAGTACTGACCCTCTGAGAGTGCGGCACTCCCACAGTATTGACTCTCTCACAGTGCGGCACTCCCTCAGTACTGACTCTCTGTCAGTGCCGCACTCCCTCAGTACTGACCCTCTGACAGTGCGGCACTCCCTCAGTACTGACCCTCTGACAGTGCGGCACTCCGTCAGTACTGACCCTCTGACAGTGCGGCACTCCGTCAGTACTGACCCTCTGACAGTGCGGCACTCCCTCAGTACTGACCCTCTGTCAGTGCCGCACTCCCTCAGTACTGACCCTCTGACAGTGCGGCACTCCCTCAGTACTGATCCTCTGACAGTGCGGCACTCCCTCAGTACTGACCCTCTGACAGTGCGGCACTCCGTCAGTACTGACCCTCTGACAGTGCGGCACTCCCTCAGTACTGACCCATGACAGTAAGTCCACTCCCTCTCTACTGACCCTCTGACAGTGCGGCACTCCCTCAGTACTGACCCTCTGACAGTGCGGCACTCCCTCAGTACTGACCCTCTGACAGTGCGGCAATCCCTCAGTACTGGCCCTCTGTCAGTGCCGCACTCCCTCAGTACTGACCCTCTGACAGTGCGGCACTCCCTCAGTACTGATCCTCTGACAGTGCAGCACTCCCACAGTATTGACTCTCTCACAGTGCGGCACTCCCTCAGTACTGACCCTCTGACAGTGCAACACTCCCTCAGTACTGACCCTCTGAGAGTGCGGCACTCCCACAGTATTGACTCTCTCACAGTGCGGCACTCCCTCAGTACTGACCCTCTGACAGTGCAGCACTCCCTCAATACTGACCCCCTGACAGTGCGGCACTCCCTCAGTACTGACCCTCTGACAGTGCGGCACTCCCTCAGTACTGACCCCCTGACAGTGCAGCACTCCCTCAGTACTGACCCTCTGACAGTGTGGCACTCCCTCAGTACTGACCCTCTGACAGTGCAGCACTCCCTCAATACTGACCCTCTGACAGTGCGGCACTCCCTCAGTACTGACCCTCTGACAGTGCGGCACTCCCTCAATACTGACCCTCTGACAGTGCGGCACTCCCTCAGTACTGACCCACTGACAGTGCGGCACTCCCTCAATACTGACCCTCTGACAGTGCGGCACTCCCTCAGTACTGACCCTCTGACAGTGCGGCACTCCCTCAGTACTGACCCTCTGACAGTGCGGCACTCCCTCAGTACTGACCCTCTGACAGTGCGGCATTCCCTCAGTACTGACCCTCTGACAGTGCGGCACTCCCTCAATACTGACCCTCTGACAGTGCGGCACTCCCTCAGTACTGACCCTCTGACAGTGCGGCACTCCCTCAGTAAGGACCCTCTGACAGTGTGGCACTCCCTCAGTACTGACCCTCTGACAGTGTGGCACTCCCTCAGTACTGACCCTCTGACAGTGTGGCACTCCCTCAGTACTGACCCTCTGACAGTGCGGCACTCCCTCAGTAAGGACCCTCTGACAGTGTGGCACTCCCTCAGTACTGACCCTCTGACAGTGCGGCACTCCCTCAGTACTGACCCTCTGACAGTGTGGCACTCCCTCAGTACTGACCCTCTGACAGTGCAGCACTCCCTCAGTACTGACCCTCTGACAGTGCGGCACTCCCTCAGTACTGACCCTCTGACAGTGCGGCACTCCCTCAGTACTGACCCTCTGACAGTGTGGCACTCCCTCAGTACTGACCCTCTGACAGTGTGGCACTCCCTCAGTAAGGACCCTCTGACAGTGTGGCACTCCCTCAGTACTGACCCTCTGACAGTGTGGCACTCCCTCAGTACTGACCCTCTGACAGTGTGGCACTCCCTCAGTACTGACCCTCTGACAGTGTGGCACTCCCTCAGTAAGGACCCTCTGACAGTGTGGCACTCCCTCAGTACTGACCCTCTGACAGTGTGGCACTCCCTCAGTACTGACCCTCTGACAGTGTGGCACTCCCTCAGTAAGGACCCTCTGACAGTGTGGCACTCCCTCAGTACTGACCCTCTGACAGTGTGGCACTACCTCAGTACTGACCCTCTGAACCTGACCATTGTTGCTCTGCTCAGTTCCCCCTGAGCAGGGAGGTGGATCATTGAAACCTTTGTCTGTCTGAGGGCCTGGTGCCCATCCTGTGTGATCTCCAAACTGTTCAGTATCTCACTGTGAGCTGACCATCCTGCTGGGACTCTTTCTCCATGTTGCTCACGGCTGTGTCGATGGTCTGAACAGGGTCAATCAGGGCTGTTCACTGACCCCTGACTCCCACCAGCTTGTGGGCAACCCAGGCAGATACTCACTCACTCAACACACACACACACACACACACACTCACACTCACACTCACTCTCACACTAACAATCACACACACACTCACACTCACACTCACACACTCACATTCACACACACACACACGCTCACGCTCATACTCACACACATGCACACTCACACTCACACACAGTCTCACACACACTCACACACGCACTCACACTCACACTAACAATCACACTCACACACACATTCACACTCACACACACATGCTCACACACACACACACACTTACACACATTCACACTGTCAATCACACACACTCACACTCACACACACTCACACTCACAATCAAATTCACACACACATTCACACTCACACACACACAAGCTCACACACACTCACACTCACACACACTCGTACACACACACTCACACACACACACTCACACAGACACTCACTCACACTCACACAGACACACTCATACTCATACACACACTCACATACACACACACTCACACTCACACACAGTCACACAGACTCACACCCACACACACTCACACAGACACACACACAGTCACACACACTCACATCACTCACACACACTCACTCTCACACACACTCTCTCTCACACATACTCATACACACACTCACATAAACACTCACGCACACACTCACACTCACACACACACTCACACACACACACTCACACTCACACACACTCACACACACACTCACACACACTCTCTCTCACACACACATATTCACACACTCACTCACAGACACTCACTCAAACACACACACTCACTTAAAACACACACACACTCACACAAACACTTGCACTCACACTCTTAATCACTCATACTCACACACACACTCACACATACATTCTCAATCACTTACACACATACGCTCACAAATACACTCTCAATCACACTCACACTCACACATAGGCTCTCAATCACTCACACTCACACACACTCTCAACCAATCACACTCACTCATCACACACTCACAGAAACATTCACTCACACTCACACACACTCACACACAGAGACTCACACTCACTCACATTCACACACTCACTCACACACTCTCACACGCAAACACTCACACTCACAGATAGTGAGGGAGGTAGGGTGTGGATGAGGGTGAGTGAGGGATTTGAGGGTGATGTAGAGGGAGTGACGGTGTGGGAGTGTAGGGAGTGTGTGGGAGGGGGAAAGAGGATGTGTGAGGGAGCCTGAGTGGAGATGTGGGAGGGAGAGATGGTGAGGGAGGGAGGGGGGGAGAGGTTGTGGGGGAGGGGGAGTGAGGGTGTGAGGGAGGGGTCAGTGAGGGTGTGAGGGAGGGGTCAGTGAGGGTGTGAGGGATGGGGAGTGAGGGTGTGATGGAGGGGGAGGGAGGGTGAGAGAGAGGGGGAGTGAGGGTGTAGGGGAGGGGGAGTGAGGATGTGGGGATGTGGGGTGTGGGAGTGAGTATGTGAGGGAGGGGGAGTGAGGGTGTGAGGGAGGGGGAGTGCGGGTATGGGGGAGTGAGGATGTGACGGATGGGAGTGAGCACATGGGGGGGTGAGGGTGTGGGGGGAGTGAGGGTGTGAGGGAGTGGGTTGTGAGGGAGGGGGAGTGAGGGTGTGGGGGATGTGGGGTGTGGGGGAGGGGGAGTGAGGGTGTTGAGGGAGGGGAGTGAGGGTGTGGGGAGGGAAGAGTGAGGGTGTGAGGGAGGGGGGAGTGAGGGTTTGGGGGAGGGGAGAGTGATAGTGTTGAGGAGGGGAGTGAGGGTGTGAGGTAGGGGGAATGAGGGTGTTGGGGAGGGGAGTGAGGCTGTGGGTGAGGGGGAGTGAGGGTGTCAGGGAGAGGTGAGTTAAGGTGTGGGTGAGGAGAGAGTGAGGATGTGAGGGTGGGAGGAGCGAGGGAGTGGGTGAGGGTGTAGTGAGGTTGTGGTGGAAGAGTGAGTGTGAGGGAGGAGGGAGTGTGGGTGTAGGGATGAGGAGTGAGGG
>NC_092766.1:8819730-8900605 GCF_047496795.1 Chiloscyllium punctatum
GCAACCAGGTTGGAGCCAAGCGCACAACACTGCAAACGCGGCCTCTCCTCATGTCACGATGTGTGTGTGGGGGGTTGGGGGGGGGGTAAACCACTCTGCAAATCTGAAACGCGACACACCTCGACCCTCGCCTCACACCCATAATCTCTGAAATTTCGAGGGGGGTGGGGGAGGCGAAGAGCTATCCCAGAGGTCACACCTGTTTAACTATTTCCGACCCCTCTCTGTGAAACCTATCTTTTACCTTACCCGCTCTACAATTCCGGTCCGATTTGCAAAAAGACAAAATCACGTTTTGAAACCAGTCAGCTTTCCCGATTCTCCTTGGTAGATTTATCTTCGATGTTGTGTACAAATTTTCTCACGGTACCTTTAAGAGAGCTATGCGGCCAACAGTTGTTCTTGGCAGTTCTCCCCCTAACTGTTCAAAGTGTCCCTTTTTTTTAAGCCCGAAGTATTAAATCATTTGATGCCATCAAAACATTAAATTCGAATGCCTTTGGATTTTGGTCTCTGGGGCATGATTTAAACGGATTGGCCCAATTTGAATGTGTTTTTGTTCTATGGCAACACAGCACCAGCAACTCCTTTCGACCGAGTGCTAAATTGTTTGGTACACTGTGCGCTTTTGGTCAGTTCTTGCTCGCTTCCTCCCTCTCTTAAAGGTACACTACACACCCACACCTTCATAACACTTGCGCAGTGTCCGTCAATCTGTCTGACGCATCGAGAGCCACAAGGTCAGAGGCCTAGCGACTGGGAAGCCTAGAGGTTTCGGAAGAGGGTTAGCATCGTAGATGGGAGGAATGGGGAGGGGGGCGAGTGGTTACTGGGGGGATCTCTAGGTTTGAGATTCAGGCCAGCTCTCTCTCTCTCTCTCTCTCTTGATCTCTCTCTGACAATCTGAGGAGCAGAACTTGACATCAGTCTCCCAATAGGCCTGAAGCCTGAGGCCTACCTCAGCACGGAGCTGGACAGAAACGGGAGAGGGGTGTGGTGAGGAGGTTATTGGGGTCAGGAGGGAAGAGAGGGGCGCGCGAGGAGTTGGGGGGGAGGGAGGGAGGAACCTCAGAGTTTTTGATTTTTGTTCCCACCCCACCTCCGGGGTGGGGTGCGGTGGGGGTGGGGAAGGGGGAACGCCACCCTCCCTTCTCCGGTGTCCTTCTGACTCTCAGGCTCCGGAACTTTCTCTCTGCCGCAGCTTTGGCCGAAACTCAGGCCGTCATTGTCATCGCTTGTCGTCACAGTAACGCACGCATGTATTGCTTCCACGGTAACCAGCATCCCATCGCCTCCATTGCGTCAGTGTGGCATGACTAACCAAGTCCTCTTGTGACGCCTGTTTCCTCTCTCTCTCTCTCTCTCTCGCTTCCCGAATAAACCCCACCCATCCCCCACACACTCCGCATCCCCTCCTTCCCCTTCCTCTCTCACCTCCACTCCCCACCTCCACTCCTCACAGCCTGTTTCTCAGCCGCTCTTGAGGCCTCCTCCACCAACAAAGCCTCTACCACCAGGCCCCGTGGTCAAAGTTTGCCAGGTAACGACGCTAGGCATGCTGGGAGAATTAGTCATTGGTCGGGTGGAGCGGTGGGGGGAAGAAAATGCACTGAATGGGCCTCCGCGCGCGCGCGTGTGTGTAACAGGCTCGAGGAGGAGAAGGATGGGCTGAATGGCCTCATCTGGATGCTTTTGGGGCTGAAATCTGATCCACCTTTGGGGCTTGGGAATCACTCCCACACTTGGCAAGAGTGAGTTGGCCGCCATCTTGGATTCTCTACAGGTTGGAGATTCTGAGCGGCAATGTGGGGGAAGGGAGGGGGGTGCAGGGGTGTGATGATGGGTGCGTGGGTGGGTCCCCTTCGGCAGAGTTTGTCGTGGGGGGTGGGGATCCTTTGGAAACGGGACACCCACCCACCTCTCCTCAGTTCCCCAGAAACTCATCTATCTCAACCCCTTTCTCCCCCCCTTTCCACCACCACCACCAACACCACCCTCCCACACACCCCAACGTCTCCCCTCACAGCCCAGGAGGCAGAACCCACCAGGATGGCCCCCTCCTCCATCAGCAGATCTCCCGGCAGACCCCACCACGAAGGGGGGCAAACAGGTAAGGTGGATTGGGGGCAGGGGGGAGGGAGGTGGAGCTGGAGGATGGAAACACGGGTAGGGTTCAGGAAGGGTGAGGTCGGGTTGTGGGAGGGATGGAATCCCGGGTCCCAATGCCGACGAGACTACACCCGCCCCAGCATCCCGGGAATGCCAACAACTGCCCCCGCCACCCCTGTCCCTGCGGCAATACCTGAGGAAGACATCCAGCCCAACCAATCCCAAACGCTGTTCCGCCCGGAGACTTGACAAACTCGCTGATCCGGTGACCCTTGACCCTTGACCCTTGAATGCTTGACTGTCCAGACTGCACCTTACCCCTCACTCCTCTTAGCCCAGACCTCACTCCCCTCTCTCCCCCCTCCCTCTCCATCTTCATTCCCCTCGGGCCGTGCCCCTAATGAAACCACTGCCACTCCGGATTCACATCAATGCCCCCCTCCCCATCAGTACCCCTTGCCCCTTAGCCTCACAACCAATTTCCCCCCTTACCTTAACCACAGGAACAACATTCCCTTTATATATAAGAGAAACAACATTCCCTTTATATATAACAGGAACAACATTCCCTTTATATATAACAGAAACAACGTTCCCTTTATATATAACAGTAACATCATTCCCTTTATATATAACAGAAACAACATTCCCTTTATATATAACAGTAACAACGTTCCCTTTATATATAACAGTAACATCATTCCCTTTATATATAACAGAAACAACATTCCCTTTATATATAACAGTAACAACGTTCCCTTTATATATAACAGAAACAACATTCCCTTTATATATAACAGTAACAACGTTCCCTTTATATATAACAGAAACAACATTCCCTTTTTATATAACAGGAACAACATTCCCTTTATATATAACAGAAACAACGTTCCCTTTATATATAACAGTAACATCATTCCCCTTTATATATAACAGAAAACAACATTCCCTTTATATATAACAGTAACAACGTTCCCTTTATATATAACAGTAACATCATTCCCTTTATATATAACAGAAACAACATTCCCTTTATATATAACAGTAACAACGTTCCCTTTATATATAACAGTAACATCATTCCCTTTATATATAACAGAAACAACATTCCCTTTATATATAACAGAAACAACGTTCCCTTTATATATAACAGTAACAACATTCCCTTTATATATAAAAGTAACAACGTTCCCTTTATATATAACAGTAACATCATTCCCTTTATATATAACAGAAACAACATTCCCTTTATATATAACAGTAACAACATTCCCATTATATAAAACAGTAACATCGTTCCCTTTATATATAACAGGAACAACGTTCCCTTTATATATAACAGAAACAACATTCCCTTTATATATAACAGAAACAACGTTCCCTTTATATATAACAGTAACAACATTCCCTTTATATATAACAGAAACAAACGTTCCCTTTATATATAACAGTAACAACGTTCCCTTTATATATAACAGAAACAACATTCCCTTTATATATAACAGACAAACGTTCCCTTTATATATAACAGTAACAACATTCCCTTTATATATAACAGAAACAACGTTCCCTTTATATATAACAGTAACAACGTTCCCTTTATATATAACAGTAACAACATTCCCTTTATATATAACCGAAACAACATTCCCTTTATATATAACAGAAACAACATTCCCTTTATATATCACAGAAACAACGTTCCCTTTATAAAAAACAGTAACAACGTTCCCTTTATATATAACAGTAACAACATTCCCTTTATATATAACCGAAACAACATTCCCTTTATATATAACAGAAACAACATTCCCTTTATATATCACAGAAACAACATCCCCTTTATATATAACAGTAACAACATTCCCTTTATATATAACAGAAACAACATTCCCTTTATATATAACAGTAACAACGTTCCCTTTATATATAACAGAAACAACATTCCCTTTATATATAGCAGTAACATCATTCCCTTTATATATAACAGAAACAACATTCCCTTTATATATAACAGAAACAACGTTCCCTTTAAATATAACAGTAACATCATTCCCTTTATATATAACAGTAACAACATTCCCTTTATATATAACAGAAACAACGTTCCCTTTATATATAACAGTAACAACGTTCCCTTTATATATAACAGTAACAACATTCCCTTTATATATAACAGAAACAACATTCCCTTTATATATCACAGAAACAACATCCCCTTTATATATAACAGTAACAACATTCCCTTTATATATAACCGAAACAACATTCCCTTTATATATAACAGAAATAACATTCCCTTTATATATCACAGAAACAACATCCCCTTTATATATAACAGTAACAACGTTCCCTTTATATATAACAGTAACAACATTCCCTTTATATATAACAGTAACAACATTCCCTTTATATATAACAGAAACAACATCCCCTTTATATATAACAGTAACAACGTTCCCTTTATATATAACAGGAACAACATTCCCTTTATATATAACAGTAACAACATTCCCTTTATATATAACAGTAACAACATTCCCTTTATATATAACAGAAACAACGTTCCCTTTATATATAACAGAAACAACGTTCCCTTTATATATAACAGTAACAACGTTCCCTTTATATATAACAGTAACAACGTTCCCTTTATATATAACAGAAACAACGTTCCCTTTATATATAACAGTAACAACGTTCCCTTTATATATAACAGAAACAACATTCCCTTTATATAAAACAGTAACAACATTCCCTTTATATATAACAGAAACAACGTTCCCTTTATATATAACAGTAACAACGTTCCCTTTATATATAACAGTAACAATGTTCCCTTTATATATAACAGTAACAATGTTCCCTTTATATATAACAGTAACAACGTTCCCTTTATATATAACAGTAACAACATTCCCTTTATATATAACAGTAACAACATTCCCTTTATATATAACAGTAACAACGTTCCCTTTATATATCAGTAACAACATTCCCTTTATATATAACACAAACAACATTCCCTTTATATATAACAGTAACAACATTCCCTTTATATATAACAGTAACAACATTCCCTTTATATATAACAGAAACAACGTTCCCTTTATATGTAACAGTAACAACGTTCCCTTTATATATAACTGCAACAACATTCCCTTTATATATAACGGTAACAACGTTCCCTTTATATATCAGAAACAACATTCCCTTTATATATAACAGAAACAACATTCCCTTTATATTTTACAGAAACAACATTCCCTTTATATATAACAGTAACATCATTCCCTTTATATATAACAGTAACAACATTCCCTTTATATATAACAGCAACAACATTCCCTTTATATATAACGGTAACAACGTTCCCTTTATATATAACAGCAACAACATTCCCTTTATATATAACAGTAACAACATTCCCTTTATGTATAACAGAAACAACATTCCCGGAATATATAACAGTAACATCATTCCCTTTATATATAACAGGAACAACGTTCCCTTTATATATAACAGTAACAACGTTCCCTTTATATATAACAGTAACATCATTCCCTTTATATATAACAGTAACATCATTCCCTTTATATATAACAGTAACAACGTTCCCTTTATATATAACAGTAACAATGTTCCCTTTATATATAACAGTAACAACGTTCCCTTTATATATCAGTAACAACATTCCCTTTATATATAACAGTAACAACGTTCCCTTTATATATAACAGAAACAACGTTCCCTTTATATATAACAGAAACTACGTTCCCTTTATATATAACAGTAACAACATTCCCTTTATATATAACACAAACAACATTCCCTTTATATATAACAGTAACAACATTCCCTTTATATATAACAGAAACAACATTCCCTTTATATTTTACAGAAACAACATTCCCTTTATATATAACAGAAACAACATTCCCTTTATATATAACAGTAACATCATTCCCTTTATATATAACAGTAACAACATTCCCTTTATATATAACAGCAACAACATTCCCTTTATATATAACAGTAACAACGTTCCCTTTATATGTAACAGTAACAACATTCCCTTTATATATAACGGTAACAACATTCCCTTTATATATAACAGAAACAACATTCCCTTTATATTTTACAGAAACAACATTCCCTTTATATATAACAGAAACAACATTCCCTTTATATATAACAGTAACATCATTCCCTTTATATATAACAGTAACAACATTCCCTTTATATATAACAGCAACAACATTCCCTTTATATATAACAGTAACAACGTTCCCTTTATATATAACAGCAACAACATTCCCTTTATATATAACAGAAACAACATTCCCTTTATATATAACAGTAACATCATTCCCTTTATATATAACAGTAACAACGTTCCCTTTATATATAACAGTAACAACGTTCCCTGTATATATAACAGAAACAACATTCCCTTTATATATAACAGAAACAACGTTCCCTTTATATATAACAGAAACAACATTCCCTTTATATATCACAGTAACAACATTCCCTTTATATATAACAGAAACAACGTTCCCTTTACATATAACAGTAACAACATTCCCTTTATATATAACACAAACAACATTCCCTTTATATATAACAGTAACAACATTCCCTTTATATATAACAGAAACAACATTCCCTTTATATTTTACAGAAACAACATTCCCTTTATATATAACAGAAACAACATTCCCTTTATATATAACAGTAACATCATTCCCTTTATATATAACAGAAACAACATTCCCTTTATATTTTACAGAAACAACATTCCCTTTATATATAACAGAAACAACATTCCCTTTATATATAACAGTAACATCATTCCCTTTATATATAACAGTAACAACATTCCCTTTATATATAACAGCAACAACATTCCCTTTATATATAACAGTAACAACATTCCCTTTATATATAACAGAAACAACATTCCCTTTATATTTTACAGAAACAACATTCCCTTTATATATAACAGAAACAACATTCCCTTTATATATAACAGTAACATCATTCCCTTTATATATAACAGCAACAACATTCCCTTTATATATAACAGTAACAACGTTCCCTTTATATGTAACAGCAACAACATTCCCTTTATATATAACGGTAACAACGTTCCCTTTATATATAACAGTAACAACGTTCCCTTTATATATAACAGCAGCAACATTCCCTTTATATATAACAGTAACAACATTCCCTTTATATATAACAGAAACAACATTCCCTTTATATATAACAGTAACATCATTCCCTTTATATATAACAGTAACAACGTTCCCTTTATATATAACAGAAACAACGTTCCCTTTATATATAACGGTAACAACGTTCCCTTTATATATAACGGTAACAACGTTCCCTTTATATATAACAGTAACAACATTCCCTTTATATATAACAGAAACAACATTCCCTTTATATATCACAGTAACATCATTCCCTTTATATATAACAGTAACAACGTTCCCTTTATATATAACAGTAACAATGTTCCCTTTATATATAACAGTAACAACGTTCCCTTTATACATCAGTAACAACATTCCCTTTATATATAACAGTAACAACGTTCCCTTTATATATAACAGAAACAACGTTCCCTTTATATATAACAGAAACAACATTCCCTTTATATATCACAGTAACAACATTCCCTTTATGTATAACACAAACAACATTCCCTTTATATATAACAGTAACAACATTCCCTTTATATATAACAGTAACAACATTCCCTTTATATATAACAGAAACAACATTCCCTTTATATTTTACAGAAACAACATTCCCTTTATATATAACAGAAACAACATTCCCTTTATATATAACAGTAACATCATTCCCTTTATATATAACAGTAACAACATTCCCTTTATATATAACAGCAACAACATTCCCTTTATATATAACAGTAACAACGTTCCCTTTATATGTAACAGCAACAACATTCCCTTTATATATAACAGAAACAACGTTCCCTTTATATATAACAGAAACAACATTCCCTTTATATATAACTTAAACAACATTCCCTTTATATATAACAGTAACAACATTCCCTTTATATATAACAGAAACAACATTCCCTTTATATATAACAGTAACAACATTCCCTTTATATATAACAGTAACAACGTTCCCTCTACATATAACAGTAACATCATTCCCTTTATATATAACAGTAACATCATTCCCTTTATATATAACAGAAACATCATTCCCTTTACATATAACAGTAACAACGTTCCCTTTATATATAACAGTAACAACGTTCCCTCTATATATAACAGTAACATCATTCCCTTTATGTATAACAGAAACAACATTCCCTTTATATATAACAGTGACAACATTCCCTTTATATATAACAGAAACAACATTCCCTTTATATATAACTTAAACAACATTCCCTTTGTATATAACAGGAACAACATTCCCTTTATGTATAACAGAAACAACATTCCCTTTATATATAACAGTAACATCATTCCCTTTATATATAACAGTAACAACGTTCCCTTTATATATAACAGTAACAACGTTCCCTTTATATATAACAGTAACAACGTTCCCTTTATATATAACAGTAACAACGTTCCCTTTATATATCAGTAACAACATTCCCTTTATATATAACAGTAACAACGTTCCCTTTATATATAACAGAAAGAACGTTCCCTTTATATATAACAGAAACAACATTCCCTTTATATATCACAGTAACAACATTCCCTTTATATATAACAGTAACAACGTTCCCTTTATATATTAGTAACAACATTCCCTTTATATATAACAGAAACAACGTTCCCTTTATATATAACAGTAACAACATTCCCTTTATATATAACACAAACAACATTCCCTTTATATATAACAGTAACAACATTCCCTTTATATATAACAGAAACAACATTCCCTTTATATTTTACAGAAACAACATTCCCTTTATATATAACAGAAACAACATTCCCTTTATATATAACAGTAACATCATTCCCTTTATATATAACAGTAACAACATTCCCTTTATATATAACAGAAACAACATTCCCTTTATATATAACAGTAACAACGTTCCCTTTATATATAACAGAAACAACATTCCCTTTATATATAACAGTAACAACGTTCCCTTTATATATAACAGAAACAACGTTCCCTTTATATATAACAGAAACAACATTCCCTTTATATATAACTTAAACAACATTCCCTTTATATATAACAGTAACAACATTCCCTTTATATATAACAGAAACAACATTCCCTTTATATATAACAGTAACAACATTCCCTTTATATATAACAGTAACAACGTTCCCTCTACATATAACAGTAACATCATTCCCTTTATATATAACAGTAACATCATTCCCTTTATATATAACAGAAACATCATTCCCTTTACATATAACAGTAACAACGTTCCCTTTATATATAACAGTAACAACGTTCCCTCTATATATAACAGTAACATCATTCCCTTTATGTATAACAGAAACAACATTCCCTTTATATATAACAGTGACAACATTCCCTTTATATATAACAGAAACAACATTCCCTTTATATATAACTTAAACAACATTCCCTTTATGTATAACTTAAACAACATTCCCTTTATATATAACAGTAACAACGTTCCCTTTATATATAACAGAAACAACGTTCCCTTTATATATAACTTAAACAACATTCCCTTTATATATAACAGAAACAACATTCCCTATATATATAACAGTAAGAACGTTCCCTTTATATATAACAGAAACAACATTCCCTTTATATATAACAGTAACATCATTCCCTTTATATATAACAGTAACAACATTCCCTTTATATATAACAGCAACAACATTCCCTTTATATATAACAGTAACAACGTTCCCTTTATATGTAACAGCAACAACATTCCCTTTATATATAACGGTAACAACGTTCCCTTTATATATAACAGTAACAACGTTCCCTTTATATATAACAGCAACAACATTCCCTTTATATATAACAGTAACAACATTCCCTTTATATATAACAGAAACAACATTCCCTTTATATATAACAGTAACATCATTCCCTTTATATATAACAGTAACAACGTTACCTTTATATATAACAGAAATAACATTCCCTTTATATATAACAGTAATAACGTTCCCTTTATATGTAACAGCAACAACATTCCCTTTATATATAACGGTAACAACGTTCCCTTTATATATAACAGTAACAACATTCCCTTTATATATAACAGAAACAACATTCCCTTTATATATAACAGTAACAACATTCCCTTTATATATAACAGTAACAACATTCCCTTTATATATAACAGTAACAACGTTCCCTTTATATATAACAGAAACAACATTCCCTTTATATATAACAGAAACAACGTTCCCTTTATATATAACAGAAACAACATTCCCTTTATATATAACAGTAACAACATTCCCTTTATATATAACAGTAACAACGTTCCCTCTACATATAACAGTAACATCATTCCCTTTATATATAACAGTAACATCATTCCCTTTATATATAACAGAAACATCATTCCCTTTACATATAACAGTAACAACGTTCCCTTTATATATAACAGTAACAACGTTCCCTCCATATATAACAGTAACATCATTCCCTTTATGTATAACAGTAACATCATTCCCTTTATATATAACAGTAACAACGTTCCCTTTATATATAACAGAAACAACATTCCCTTTATATATAACAGTAACAACGTTCCCTTTATATATAACAGTAACATCATTCCCTTTATATATAACAGTAACAACGTTCCCTTTATATATAACAGTAACAACGTTCCCTTTATATATAACAGTAACAATGTTCCCTTTATATATAACAGTAACAACGTTCCCTTTATATATCAGTAACAACATTCCCTTTATATATAACAGTAACAACGTTCCCGTTATATATAACAGAAAGAACGTTCCCTTTATATATAACAGAAACAACATTCCCTTTATATATCACAGTAACAACATTCCCTTTATATATAACAGTAACAACGTTCCCTTTATATATCAGTAACAACATTCCCTTTATATATAACAGAAACAACGTTCCCTTTATATATAACAGTAACAACATTCCCTTTATATATAACACAAACAACATTCCCTTTATATATAACAGTAACAACATTCCCTTTATATATAACAGTAATAACGTTCCCTTTATATGTAACAGCAACAACATTCCCTTTATATATAACGGTAACAACGTTCCCTTTATATATAACAGTAACAACATTCCCTTTATATATAACAGAAACAACATTCCCTTTATATATAACAGTAACAACATTCCCTTTATATATAACAGTAACAACATTCCCTTTATATATAACAGTAACAACGTTCCCTTTATATATAACAGAAACAACATTCCCTTTATATATAACAGAAACAACGTTCCCTTTATATATAACAGAAACAACATTCCCTTTATATATAACAGTAACAACATTCCCTTTATATATAACAGTAACAACGTTCCCTCTACATATAACAGTAACATCATTCCCTTTATATATAACAGTAACATCATTCCCTTTATATATAACAGAAACATCATTCCCTTTACATATAACAGTAACAACGTTCCCTTTATATATAACAGTAACAACGTTCCCTCCATATATAACAGTAACATCATTCCCTTTATGTATAACAGTAACATCATTCCCTTTATATATAACAGTAACAACGTTCCCTTTATATATAACAGTAACAACATTCCCTTTATATATAACAGTAACAACGTTCCCTTTATATATAACAGTAACATCATTCCCTTTATATATAACAGTAACAACGTTCCCTTTATATATAACAGTAACAACGTTCCCTTTATATATAACAGTAACAATGTTCCCTTTATATATAACAGTAACAACGTTCCCTTTATATATCAGTAACAACATTCCCTTTATATATAACAGTAACAACGTTCCCGTTATATATAACAGAAAGAACGTTCCCTTTATATATAACAGAAACAACATTCCCTTTATATATCACAGTAACAACATTCCCTTTATATATAACAGTAACAACGTTCCCTTTATATATCAGTAACAACATTCCCTTTATATATAACAGAAACAACGTTCCCTTTATATATAACAGTAACAACATTCCCTTTATATATAACACAAACAACATTCCCTTTATATATAACAGTAACAACATTCCCTTTATATATAACAGAAACAACATTCCCTTTATATTTTACAGAAACAACATTCCCTTTATATATAACAGAAACAACATTCCCTTTATATATAACAGTAACATCATTCCCTTTATATATAACAGAAACAACATTCCCTTTATATATAACAGTAACAACGTTCCCTTTATATATAACAGGAACAACATTCCCTTTATATATAACAGTAACAACGTTCCCTTTATATATAACAGAAACAACGTTCCCTTTATATATAACAGAAACAACATTCCCTTTATATATAACTTAAACAACATTCCCTTTATATATAACAGTAACAACATTCCCTTTATATATAACAGAAACAACATTCCCTTTATATATAACAGTAACAACATTCCCTTTATATATAACAGTAACAACGTTCCCTCTACATATAACAGTAACATCATTCCCTTTATATATAACAGTAACATCATTCCCTTTATATATAACAGAAACATCATTCCCTTTACATATAACAGTAACAACGTTCCCTTTATATATAACAGTAACAACGTTCCCTCTATATATAACAGTAACATCATTCCCTTTATGTATAACAGAAACAACATTCCCTTTATATATAACAGTGACAACATTCCCTTTATATATAACAGTCACAACATTCCCTTTATATATAACAGTAACATCATTCCCTTTATATATAACAGAAACATCATTCCCTTTACATATAACAGTAACAACGTTCCCTTTATATATAACAGTAACAACGTTCCCTCTATATATAACAGTAACATCATTCCCTTTATATATAACAGTAACATCATTCCCTTTATATATAACAGAAACATCATTCCCTTTACATATAACAGTAACAACGTTCCCTTTATATATAACAGTAACAACGTTCCCTCTATATATAACAGTAACATCATTCCCTTTATGTATAACAGAAACAACATTCCCTTTATAGATAACAGTGACAACATTCCCTTTATATATAACAGAAACAACATTCCCTTTATATATAACTTAAACAACATTCCCTTTATATATAACTTAAACAACATTCCCTTTATATATAACAGTAACAACGTTCCCTTTATATATAACAGAAACAATGTTCCCTTTATATATAACTTAAACAACATTCCCTTTATATATAACAGAAACAACATTCCCTTTATATATAACAGTATCAACATTCCCTTTATATATAACAGGAAGAACGTTCCCTTTATATATAACAGTAACAACATTCCCTATATATATAACAGTAAGAACGTTCCCTTTATATATAACAGAAACAACATTCCCTTTATATATAACAGAAACAACGTTCCCTTTATATATAACAGTAACAACATTCCCTTTATATATAACTTAAACAACGTTCCCTTTATATATCACAGTAACAACATTCCCTTTATATATAACAGTAAGAACGTTCCCTTTATATATAACAGTAACAACGTTCCCTTTATATATAACAGTAAGAACGTTCCCTTTATATATAACAGAAACAACATTCCCTTTATATATAACAGTAACATCATTCCCTTTATATATAACAGTAACAACATTCCCTTTATATATAACAGCAACAACATTCCCTTTATATATAACAGTAACAACGTTCCCTTTATATGTAACAGCAACAACATTCCCTTTATATATAACGGTAACAACGTTCCCTTTATATATAACAGTAACAACGTTCCCTTTATATATAACAGCAACAACATTCCCTTTATATATAACAGTAACAACATTCCCTTTATATATAACAGAAACAACATTCCCTTTATATATAACAGTAACATCATTCCCTTTATATATAACAGTAACAACGTTCCCTTTATATATAACAGAAATAACATTCCCTTTATATACAACAGTAACAACGTTCCCTTTATATGTAACAGCAACAACATTCCCTTTATATATAACGGTAACAACGTTCCCTTTATATATAACAGTAACAACATTCCCTTTATATATAACAGTAACAACGTTCCCTTTATATATAACAGAAACAACATTCCCTTTATATATAACAGAAACAACGTTCCCTTTATATATAACAGAAACAACATTCCCTTTATATATAACTTAAACAACATTCCCTTTATATATAACTTAAACAACATTCCCTTTATATATAACAGTAACAACATTCCCTTTATATATAACAGAAACAACATTCCCTTTATATATAACAGTAACAACATTCCCTTTATATATAACAGTAACAACGTTCCCTCTACATATAACAGTAACATCATTCCCTTTATATATAACAGTAACATCATTCCCTTTATATATAACAGAAACATCATTCCCTTTACATATAACATTAACAACGTTCCCTTTATATATAACAGTAACAACGTTCCCTCCATATATAACAGTAACATCATTCCCTTTATGTATAACAGAAACAACATTCCCTTTATATATAACAGTGACAACATTCCCTTTATATATAACAGAAACAACATTCCCTTTATATATAACTTAAACAACATTCCCTTTATATATAACAGTAACAACATTCCCTTTATGTATAACAGAAACAACATTCCCTTTATATATAACAGTAACATCATTCCCTTTATATATAACAGTAACAACGTTCCCTTTATATATAACAGTAACAACATTCCCTTTATATATAACAGTAACAACGTTCCCTTTATATATAACAGTAACATCGTTCCCTTTATATATAACAGTAACAACGTTCCCTTTATATATAACAGTAACAACGTTCCCTTTATATATAACAGTAACAATGTTCCCTTTATATATAACAGTAACAACGTTCCCTTTATATATCAGTAACAACATTCCCTTTATATATAACAGTAACAACGTTCCCTTTATATATAACAGAAAGAACGTTCCCTTTATATATAACAGAAACAACATTCCCTTTATATATCACAGTAACAACATTCCCTTTATATATAACAGTAACAACGTTCCCTTTATATATCAGTAACAACATTCCCTTTATATATAACAGAAACAACGTTCCCTTTATATATAACAGTAACAACATTCCCTTTATATATAACACAAACAACATTCCCTTTATATATAACAGTAACAACATTCCCTTTATATATAACAGAAACAACATTCCCTTTATATATAACAGTAACAACATTCCCTTTATATATAACAGTAACAACGTTCCCTCTACATATAACAGTAACATCATTCCCTTTATATATAACAGTAACATCATTCCCTTTATATATAACAGAAACATCATTCCCTTTACATATAACAGTAACAACGTTCCCTTTATATATAACAGTAACAACGTTCCCTCTATATATAACAGTAACATCATTCCCTTTATGTATAACAGAAACAACATTCCCTTTATATATAACAGTGACAACATTCCCTTTATATATAACAGAAACAACATTCCCTTTATATATAACTTAAACAACATTCCCTTTGTATATAACAGGAACAACATTCCCTTTATGTATAACAGAAACAACATTCCCTTTATATATAACAGTAACATCATTCCCTTTATATATAACAGTAACAACGTTCCCTTTATATATAACAGTAACAACGTTCCCTTTATATATAACAGTAACAACGTTCCCTTTATATATCAGTAACAACATTCCCTTTATATATAACAGTAACAACGTTCCCTTTATATATAACAGAAAGAACGTTCCCTTTATATATAACAGAAACAACATTCCCTTTATATATCACAGTAACAACATTCCCTTTATATATAACAGTAACAACGTTCCCTTTATATATTAGTAACAACATTCCCTTTATATATAACAGAAACAACGTTCCCTTTATATATAACAGTAACAACATTCCCTTTATATATAACACAAACAACATTCCCTTTATATATAACAGTAACAACATTCCCTTTATATATAACAGAAACAACATTCCCTTTATATTTTACAGAAACAACATTCCCTTTATATATAACAGAAACAACATTCCCTTTATATATAACAGTAACATCATTCCCTTTATATATAACAGTAACAACATTCCCTTTATATATAACAGAAACAACATTCCCTTTATATATAACAGTAACAACGTTCCCTTTATATATAACAGAAACAACATTCCCTTTATATATAACAGTAACAACGTTCCCTTTATATATAACAGAAACAACGTTCCCTTTATATATAACAGAAACAACATTCCCTTTATATATAACTTAAACAACATTCCCTTTATATATAACAGTAACAACATTCCCTTTATATATAACAGAAACAACATTCCCTTTATATATAACAGTAACAACATTCCCTTTATATATAACAGTAACAACGTTCCCTCTACATATAACAGTAACATCATTCCCTTTATATATAACAGTAACATCATTCCCTTTATATATAACAGTAACATCATTCCCTTTATATATAACAGAAACATCATTCCCTTTACATATAACAGTAACAACGTTCCCTTTATATATAACAGTAACAACGTTCCCTCTATATATAACAGTAACATCATTCCCTTTATGTATAACAGAAACAACATTCCCTTTATATATAACAGTGACAACATTCCCTTTATATATAACAGAAACAACATTCCCTTTATATATAACTTAAACAACATTCCCTTTATGTATAACTTAAACAACATTCCCTTTATATATAACAGTAACAACGTTCCCTTTATATATAACAGAAACAACGTTCCCTTTATATATAACTTAAACAACATTCCCTTTATATATAACAGAAACAACATTCCCTTTATATATAACAGAAACAACATTCCCTATATATATAACAGTAAGAACGTTCCCTTTATATATAACAGAAACAACATTCCCTTTATATATAACAGTAACATCATTCCCTTTATATATAACAGTAACAACATTCCCTTTATATATAACAGCAACAACATTCCCTTTATATATAACAGTAACAACGTTCCCTTTATATGTAACAGCAACAACATTCCCTTTATATATAACGGTAACAACGTTCCCTTTATATATAACAGTAACAACGTTCCCTTTATATATAACAGCAACAACATTCCCTTTATATATAACAGTAACAACATTCCCTTTATATATAACAGAAACAACATTCCCTTTATATATAACAGTAACATCATTCCCTTTATATATAACAGTAACAACGTTACCTTTATATATAACAGAAATAACATTCCCTTTATATATAACAGTAACAACGTTCCCTTTATATGTAACAGCAACAACATTCCCTTTATATATAACGGTAACAACGTTCCCTTTATATATAACAGTAACAACATTCCCTTTATATATAACAGAAACAACATTCCCTTTATATATAACAGTAACAACATTCCCTTTATATATAACAGTAACAACGTTCCCTTTATATATAACAGAAACAACATTCCCTTTATATATAACAGAAACAACGTTCCCTTTATATATAACAGAAACAACATTCCCTTTATATATAACAGTAACAACATTCCCTTTATATATAACAGTAACAACGTTCCCTCTACATATAACAGTAACATCATTCCCTTTATATATAACAGTAACATCATTCCCTTTATATATAACAGAAACATCATTCCCTTTACATATAACAGTAACAACGTTCCCTTTATATATAACAGTAACAACGTTCCCTCCATATATAACAGTAACATCATTCCCTTTATGTATAACAGAAACAACATTCCCTTTACATATAACAGTGACAACATTCCCTTTATATATAACAGAAACAACATTCCCTTTATATATAACTTAAACAACATTCCCTTTATATATAACAGTAACAACATTCCCTTTATGTATAACAGTAACATCATTCCCTTTATATATAACAGTAACAACGTTCCCTTTATATATAACAGTAACAACATTCCCTTTATATATAACAGTAACAACGTTCCCTTTATATATAACAGTAACATCATTCCCTTTATATATAACAGTAACAACGTTCCCTTTATATATAACAGTAACAACGTTCCCTTTATATATAACAGTAACAATGTTCCCTTTATATATAACAGTAACAACGTTCCCGTTATATATAACAGAAAGAACGTTCCCTTTATATATAACAGAAACAACATTCCCTTTATATATCACAGTAACAACATTCCCTTTATGTATAACAGAAACAACATTCCCTTTATATATAACAGTAACAACATTCCCTTTATGTATAACAGAAACAACATTCCCTTTATATATAACAGTAACATCATTCCCTTTATATATAACAGTAACAACGTTCCCTTTATATATAACAGTAACAACATTCCCTTTATATATAACAGTAACAACGTTCCCTTTATATATAACAGTAACATCATTCCCTTTATATATAACAGTAACAACGTTCCCTTTATATATAACAGTAACAACGTTCCCTTTATATATATCAGTAACAACATTCCCTTTATATATAACAGTAACAACGTTCCCGTTATATATAACAGAAAGAACGTTCCCTTTATATATAACAGAAACAACATTCCCTTTATATATCACAGTAACAACATTCCCTTTATATATAACAGTAACAACGTTCCCTTTATATATCAGTAACAACATTCCCTTTATATATAACAGAAACAACGTTCCCTTTATATATAACAGTAACAACATTCCCTTTATATATAACACAAACAACATTCCCTTTATATATAACAGTAACAACATTCCCTTTATATATAACAGAAACAACATTCCCTTTATATTTTACAGAAACAACATTCCCTTTATATATAACAGAAACAACATTCCCTTTATATATAACAGTAACATCATTCCCTTTATATATAACAGAAACAACATTCCCTTTATATATAACAGTAACAACGTTCCCTTTATATATAACAGGAACAACATTCCCTTTATATATAACAGTAACAACGTTCCCTTTATATATAACAGAAACAACGTTCCCTTTATATATAACAGAAACAACATTCCCTTTATATATAACTTAAACAACATTCCCTTTATATATAACAGTAACAACATTCCCTTTATATATAACAGAAACAACATTCCCTTTATATATAACAGTAACAACATTCCCTTTATATATAACAGTAACAACGTTCCCTCTACATATAACAGTAACATCATTCCCTTTATATATAACAGTAACATCATTCCCTTTATATATAACAGAAACATCATTCCCTTTACATATAACAGTAACAACGTTCCCTTTATATATAACAGTAACAACGTTCCCTCTATATATAACAGTAACATCATTCCCTTTATGTATAACAGAAACAACATTCCCTTTATATATAACAGTGACAACATTCCCTTTATATATAACAGTCACAACATTCCCTTTATATATAACAGTAACATCATTCCCTTTATATATAACAGAAACATCATTCCCTTTACATATAACAGTAACAACGTTCCCTTTATATATAACAGTAACAACGTTCCCTCTATATATAACAGTAACATCATTCCCTTTATATATAACAGTAACATCATTCCCTTTATATATAACAGAAACATCATTCCCTTTACATATAACAGTAACAACGTTCCCTTTATATATAACAGTAACAACGTTCCCTCTATATATAACAGTAACATCATTCCCTTTATGTATAACAGAAACAACATTCCCTTTATAGATAACAGTGACAACATTCCCTTTATATATAACAGAAACAACATTCCCTTTATATATAACTTAAACAACATTCCCTTTATATATAACTTAAACAACATTCCCTTTATATATAACAGTAACAACGTTCCCTTTATATATAACAGAAACAATGTTCCCTTTATATATAACTTAAACAACATTCCCTTTATATATAACAGAAACAACATTCCCTTTATATATAACAGTATCAACATTCCCTTTATATATAACAGGAAGAACGTTCCCTTTATATATAACAGTAACAACATTCCCTATATATATAACAGTAAGAACGTTCCCTTTATATATAACAGAAACAACATTCCCTTTATATATAACAGAAACAACGTTCCCTTTATATATAACAGTAACAACATTCCCTTTATATATAACTTAAACAACGTTCCCTTTATATATCACAGTAACAACATTCCCTTTATATATAACAGTAAGAACGTTCCCTTTATATATAACAGTAACAACGTTCCCTTTATATATAACAGTAAGAACGTTCCCTTTATATATAACAGAAACAACATTCCCTTTATATATAACAGTAACATCATTCCCTTTATATATAACAGTAACAACATTCCCTTTATATATAACAGCAACAACATTCCCTTTATATATAACAGTAACAACGTTCCCTTTATATGTTACAGCAACAACATTCCCTTTATATATAACGGTAACAACGTTCCCTTTATATATAACAGTAACAACGTTCCCTTTATATATAACAGCAACAACATTCCCTTTATATATAACAGTAACAACATTCCCTTTATATATAACAGAAACAACATTCCCTTTATATATAACAGTAACATCATTCCCTTTATATATAACAGTAACAACGTTCCCTTTATATATAACAGAAATAACATTCCCTTTATATACAACAGTAACAACGTTCCCTTTATATGTAACAGCAACAACATTCCCTTTATATATAACGGTAACAACGTTCCCTTTATATATAACAGTAACAACATTCCCTTTATATATAACAGTAACAACGTTCCCTTTATATATAACAGAAACAACATTCCCTTTATATATAACAGAAACAACGTTCCCTTTATATATAACAGAAACAACATTCCCTTTATATATAACTTAAACAACATTCCCTTTATATATAACAGTAACAACATTCCCTTTATATATAACAGAAACAACATTCCCTTTATATATAACAGTAACAACATTCCCTTTATATATAACAGTAACAACGTTCCCTCTACATATAACAGTAACATCATTCCCTTTATATATAACAGTAACATCATTCCCTTTATATATAACAGAAACATCATTCCCTTTACATATAACATTAACAACGTTCCCTTTATATATAACAGTAACAACGTTCCCTCCATATATAACAGTAACATCATTCCCTTTATGTATAACAGAAACAACATTCCCTTTATATATAACAGTGACAACATTCCCTTTATATATAACAGAAACAACATTCCCTTTATATATAACTTAAACAACATTCCCTTTATATATAACAGTAACAACATTCCCTTTATGTATAACAGAAACAACATTCCCTTTATATATAACAGTAACATCATTCCCTTTATATATAACAGTAACAACGTTCCCTTTATATATAACAGTAACAACATTCCCTTTATATATAACAGTAACAACGTTCCCTTTATATATAACAGTAACATCGTTCCCTTTATATATAACAGTAACAACGTTCCCTTTATATATAACAGTAACAACGTTCCCTTTATATATAACAGTAACAATGTTCCCTTTATATATAACAGTAACAACGTTCCCTTTATATATCAGTAACAACATTCCCTTTATATATAACAGTAACAACGTTCCCTTTATATATAACAGAAAGAACGTTCCCTTTATATATAACAGAAACAACATTCCCTTTATATATCACAGTAACAACATTCCCTTTATATATAACAGTAACAACGTTCCCTTTATATATCAGTAACAACATTCCCTTTATATATAACAGAAACAACGTTCCCTTTATATATAACAGTAACAACATTCCCTTTATATATAACACAAACAACATTCCCTTTATATATAACAGTAACAACATTCCCTTTATATATAACAGAAACAACATTCCCTTTATATTTTACAGAAACAACATTCCCTTTATATATAACAGTAACAACATTCCCTTTATATATAACAGTAACAACATTCCCTTTATATATAACAGAAACAACATTCCCTTTATATATAACAGTAACAACGTTCCCTTTATATATAACAGAAACAACGTTCCCTTTATATATAACAGAAACAACATTCCCTTTATATATAACTTAAACAACATTCCCTTTATATATAACAGTAACAACATTCCCTTTATATATAACAGAAACAACATTCCCTTTATATATAACAGTAACAACATTCCCTTTATATATAACAGTAACAACGTTCCCTCTACATATAACAGTAACATCATTCCCTTTATATATAACAGTAACATCATTCCCTTTATATATAACAGAAACATCATTCCCTTTACATATAACAGTAACAACGTTCCCTTTATATATAACAGTAACAACGTTCCCTCTATATATAACAGTAACATCATTCCCTTTATGTATAACAGAAACAACATTCCCTTTATATATAACCGTGACAACATTCCCTTTATATATAACAGTAACAACATTCCCTTTATATATAACAGTAACATCATTCCCTTTATATATAACAGAAACATCATTCCCTTTACATATAACAGTAACAACGTTCCCTTTATATATAACATTAACAACGTTCCCTCTATATATAACAGTAACATCATTCCCTTTATGTATAACAGAAACAACATTCCCTTTATATATAACAGTGACAACATTCCCTTTATATATAACAGAAACAACATTCCCTTTATATATAACTTAAACAACATTCCCTTTATATATAACTTAAACAACATTCCCTTTATATATAACAGTAACAACGTTCCCTTTATATATAACAGAAACAATGTTCCCTTTATATATAACTTAAACAACATTCCCTTTATATATAACAGAAACAACATTCCCTTTATATATAACAGTATCAACATTCCCTTTATATATAACAGGAAGAACGTTCCCTTTATATATAACAGTAACAACATTCCCTATATATATAACAGTAAGAACGTTCCCTTTATATATAACAGAAACAACATTCCCTTTATATATAACAGAAACAACGTTCCCTTTATATATAACAGTAACAACATTCCCTTTATATATAACTTAAACAACGTTCCCTTTATATATCACAGTAACAACATTCCCTTTATATATAACAGGAAGAACGTTCCCTTTATATATAACAGTAACAACGTTCCCTTTATATATAACAGTAAGAACGTTCCCTTTATATATAACAGAAACAACATTCCCTTTATATATAACAGTAACAACATTCCCTTTATATATAACAGTACCAACATTCCCTTTATATATAACAGAAACAACATTCCCTTTATATATAACAGTAACAACGTTCCCTTTATATATAACAGAAACAACATTCCCTTTATATATAACAGTAACAACATTCCCTTTATATATAACAGAAACAACATTCCCTTTATATATAACAGTAACAACATTCCCTTTATATATAACAGAAACAACATTCCCTTTATATATAACAGTAACAACGTTCCCTTTATATACAACAGAAACAACATTCCCTTTATATATAACAGTAACAACGTTCCCTTTATATATAACAGAAACAACGTTCCCTTTATATATAACAGAAACAACATTCCCTTTATATATAACTTAAACAACATTCCCTTTATATATAACAGAAACAACATTCCCTTTATATATAACAGTAACAACATTCCCTTTATATATAACAGTAACAACGTTCCCTCTACATATAACAGTAACATCATTCCCTTTATATATAACAGTAACATCATTCCCTTTATATATAACAGAAACATCATTCCCTTTACATATAACAGTAACAACGTTCCCTTTATATATAACAGTAACAACGTTCCCTCTATATATAACAGTAACATCATTCCCTTTATGTATTACAGAAACAACATTCCCTTTATATATAACAGTGACAACATTTCCTTTATATATAACAGTAACAACATTCCCTTTATATATAACAGTAACATCATTCCCTTTATATATAACAGAAACATCATTCCCTTTACATATAACAGTAACAACGTTCCCTTTATATATAACAGTAACAACGTTCCCTCTATATATAACAGTAACATCATTCCCTTTATATATAACAGTAACATCATTCCCTTTATATATAACAGAAACATCATTCCCTTTACATATAACAGTAACAACGTTCCCTTTATATATAACAGTAACAACGTTCCCTCTATATATAACAGTAACATCATTCCCTTTATGTATAACAGAAACAACATTCCCTTTATATATAACAGTGACAACATTCCCTTTATATATAACAGAAACAACATTCCCTTTATATATAACTTAAACAACATTCCCTTTATATATAACTTAAACAACATTCCCTTTATATATAACAGTAACAACGTTCCCTTTATATATAACAGAAACAATGTTCCCTTTATATATAACTTAAACAACATTCCCTTTATATATAACAGAAACAACATTCCCTTTATATATAACAGTATCAACATTCCCTTTATATATAACAGGAAGAACGTTCCCTTTATATATAACAGTAACAACATTCCCTATATATATAACAGTAAGAACGTTCCCTTTATATATAACAGAAACAACATTCCCTTTATATATAACAGAAACAACGTTCCCTTTATATATAACAGTAACAACATTCCCTTTATATATAACAGTAACATCATTCCCTTTATATATAACAGTAACATCATTCCCTTTATATATAACAGAAACATCATTCCCTTTACATATAACAGTAACAACGTTCCCTTTATATATAACAGTAACAACGTTCCCTCTATATATAACAGTAACATCATTCCCTTTATGTATTACAGAAACAACATTCCCTTTATATATAACAGTGACAACATTTCCTTTATATATAACAGTAACAACATTCCCTTTATATATAACAGTAACATCATTCCCTTTATATATAACAGAAACATCATTCCCTTTACATATAACAGTAACAACGTTCCCTTTATATATAACAGTAACAACGTTCCCTCTATATATAACAGTAACATCATTCCCTTTATATATAACAGTAACATCATTCCCTTTATATATAACAGAAACATCATTCCCTTTACATATAACAGTAACAACGTTCCCTTTATATATAACAGTAACAACGTTCCCTCTATATATAACAGTAACATCATTCCCTTTATGTATAACAGAAACAACATTCCCTTTATATATAACAGTGACAACATTCCCTTTATATATAACAGAAACAACATTCCCTTTATATATAACTTAAACAACATTCCCTTTATATATAACAGTAACAACGTTCCCTTTATATATAACAGAAACAATGTTCCCTTTATATATAACTTAAACAACATTCCCTTTATATATAACAGAAACAACATTCCCTTTATATATAACAGTATCAACATTCCCTTTATATATAACAGGAAGAACGTTCCCTTTATATATTACAGTAACAACATTCCCTATATATATAACAGTAAGAACGTTCCCTTTATATATAACAGAAACAACATTCCCTTTATATATAACAGAAACAACGTTCCCTTTATATATAACAGTAACAACATTCCCTTTATATATAACTTAAACAACGTTCCCTTTATATATCACAGTAACAACATTCCCTTTATATATAACAGTAAGAACGTTCCCTTTATATATAACAGTAACAACGTTCCCTTTATATATAACAGTAAGAACGTTCCCTTTATATATAACAGAAACAACATTCCCTTTATATATAACAGTAACAACATTCCCTTTATATATAACAGTACCAACATTCCCTTTATATATAACAGAAACAACATTCCCTTTATATATAACAGTAACAACGTTCCCTTTATATATAACAGTAACAACGTTCCCTTTATATATAACAGAAACAACATTCCCTTTATATATAACAGTAACAACATTCCCTTTATATATAACAGAAACAACATTCCCTTTATATATAACAGTAACAACATTCCCTTTATATATAACAGAAACAACATTCCCTTTATATATAACAGTAACAACATTCCCTTTATATATAACAGTAAGAACGTTCCCTTTATATATAACAGTAAGAACGTTCCCTTTGTATATAACAGAAACAACATTCCCTTTATATATAACAGTAACAACATTCCCTTTATATATAACAGAAACAACATTCCCTTTATATATAACAGTAACAACATTCCCTTTATATATAACAGAAACAACATTCCCTTTATATATAACAGGAACAACGTTCCCTTTATATATAACAGGAACAACGTTCCCTTAATATATCACAGGAACAATGTTTCCTTTACATATAACCATTAACAGTGTTTCCTGGATTCTATATTTTGCCACCTTGATCTCATGTTCTCCCCTTAACCCCCTGGATCTGAACTCCTGCACCACACATTGACCACAGAATATTCCAGCGCAGTGCAGGCCCTTCGGTCCTCAGTGTTGTGCTGACCCAACCTGAAACATTCCCTTTATATATAACAGTAACATCATTCCCTTTATATATAACAGTAACAACATTCCCTTTATATATAACTTAAACAACGTTCCCTTTATATATAACAGTAACAACATTCCCTTTATATATAACAGAAACAACATTCCCTTTATATATAACTTAAACAACATTCCCTTTATATATAACAGTAACAACATTCCCTTTATATATAACTTAAACAACGTTCCCTTTATATATAACAGTAACAACATTCCCTTTATATATAACAGAAACAACATCCCCTTTATATATAACAGAAACAACATTCCCTTTATATATAACTTAAACAACATTCCCTTTACATATAACAGAAACAACATTCCGTTTATATATAACAGTAACAACATTCCCTTTATATATAACAGAAACAACGTTCCCTTTATATATAACAGTAACAACGTTCCCTTTATATATAACAGAAACATCGTTCCCTTTATATATAACAGTAACAACGTTCCCTTTATATATAACAGAAACATCGTTCCCTTTATATATAACAGGAACAACGTTCCCTTAATATATCACAGGAACAATGTTTCCTTTACATATAACCATTAACAGTGTTTCCTGGATTCTATATTTTGCCACCTTGATCTCATGTTCTCCCCTTAACCCCCTGGATCTGAACTCCTGCACCACACATTGACCACAGAATATTCCAGCGCAGTGCAGGCCCTTCGGTCCTCGGTGTTGTGCTGACCCAACCTGAAACATTCCCTTTATATATAACAGTAACATCATTCCCTTTGTATATAACAGTAACAACATTCCCTTTATATATAACTTAAACAACGTTCCCTTTATATATAACAGTAACAACATTCCCTTTATATATAACAGAAACAACATTCCCTTTATATATAACTTAAACAACATTCCCTTTATATATAACAGTAACAACATTCCCTTTATATATAACAGAAACAACATTCCCTTTATATATAACTTAAACAACATTCCCTTTATATATAACAGTAACAACATTCCCTTTATATATAACTTAAACAACGTTCCCTTTATATATAACAGAAACAACATACCCTTTATATATAACAGAAACAACATTCCCTTTATATATAACTTAAACAACATTCCCTTTACATATAACAGAAATAACATTCCGTTTATATATAACAGTAACAACATTCCCTTTATATATAACAGAAACAACATTCCCTTTATATATAACAGTAACAACATTCCCTTTATATATAACAGAAACAACGTTCCCTTTATATATAACAGTAACAACGTTCCCTTTATATATAACAGAAACATCGTTCCCTTGAGATATAACAGTAACAACGTTCCCTTTATATATAACAGAAACAACGTTCCCTTTATATATAACAGTAACAACGTTCCCTTTATATATAACAGAAACAACATTCCCTTTATATATAACAGAAACAACGTTCCCTTAATATATCACAGGAACAATGTTTCCTTTACATATAACCATTAACAGTGTTTCCTGGATTCTATATTTTGCCACCTTGATCTCATGTTCTCCCCTTAACCCCCTGGATCTGAACTCCTGAACCACACATTGACCACAGAATATTCCAGCGCAGTGCAGGCCCTTCGGTCCTCGGTGTTGTGCTAACTCAACCTGAAACATTCCCTTTATATATAACAGTAACATCATTCCCTTTATATATAACAGTAACAAAATTCCCTTTATATATAACAGAAACAACATTCCCTTTATATATAACTTAAACAACGTTCCCTTTATATATAACAGTAACAACATTCCCTTTATATATAACAGAAACAACATTCCCTTTATATATAACAGTAACAACATTCCCTTTATATATAACAGCAACAACATTCCCTTCATATATAACAGAAACAACATTCCCTTTATATATAACAGTAACAACATTCCCTTTATATATAACAGAAACAACATTCCCTTTATATATAACTTAAACAACGTTCTCTTTATATATAACAGTAACAACATTCCCTTTATATATAACAGAAACAACATCCCCTTTATATATAACAGAAACAACATTCCCTTTATATACAACTTAAACAACATTCCCTTTATATATAACAGAAACAACATTCCCTTTATATATAACAGTAACAACATTCCCTTTATATATAACAGAAACAACGTTCCCTTTATATATAACAGTAACAACGTTCCCTTTATATATAACAGAAACATCGTTCCCTTTATATATAACAGTAACAACGTTCCCTTTATATATAACAGAAACAACGTTCCCTTTATATATAACAGAAACATCATTCCCTTTATATATAACAGTAACAACGTTCCCTTTATATATAACAGAAACAACATTCCCTTTATATATAACAGAAACAACGTTCCCTTTATATATAACAGTAACAACATTCCCTTTATATATAACAGAAACAACATTCCCTTTATATATAACTTAAACAACGTTCCCTTTATATGTAACAGAAACAACGTTCCCTTTATATATAACAGAAACAACGTTCCCTTTATATATAACAGTAACAACGTACCCTTAATATATAACAGAAACAACATTCCCTTTATATATAACAGTAACAACATTCCCTTTATATATAACAGAAACAACATTCCCTTTATATATCACAGTAACAACGTTCTCTTTATATATAACAGAAACAACGTTCCCTTTATATATAACAGAAACAACATTCCCTTTATATGTAACAGAAACAACGTTCCCTTTATATATAACAGTAACAACGTTCCCTTTATATATAACAGAAACAGCGTTCCCTTTATAAATAACAGAAACAACATTCCCTTTATATGTAACAGAAAAAACGTTCCCTTTATATATAACAGAAACAACATCCCCTTTATATATAACAGAAACAACATTCCCTTTATATACAACTTAAACAACATTCCCTTTATATATAACAGAAACAACATTCCCTTTATATATAACAGTAACAACATTCCCTTTATATATAACAGAAACAACGTTCCCTTTATATATAACAGTAACAACGTTCCCTTTATATATAACAGAAACATCGTTCCCTTTATATATAACAGTAACAACGTTCCCTTTATATATAACAGAAACAACGTTCCCTTTATATATAACAGAAACATCATTCCCTTTATATATAACAGTAACAACGTTCCCTTTATATATAACAGTAACAACGTTCCCTTTATATATAACAGAAACAACGTTCCCTTTATATATAACAGTAACAACGTTCCCTTTATATATAACAGTAACAACGTTCCCTTTATATATAACAGAAACAACGTTCCCTTTATATATAACAGTAACAACGTTCCCTTTATATATAACAGAAACAACGTTCCCTTTATATATAACAGAAACATCATTCCCTTTATATATAACAGTAACAACGTTCCCTTTATATATAACAGTCACAACGTTCCCTTTATATATAACAGAAACAACGTTCCCTTTATATATAACAGTAACAACGTTCCCTTAATATATAACAGAAACAACATTCCCTTTATATATAACAGTAACAACATTCCCTTTATATATAACAGAAACAACATTCCCTTTATATATCACAGTAACAACGTTCCCTTTATATATAACAGAAACAATGTTCCCTTTATATATAACAGAAACAATGTTCCCTTTATATATAACTTAAACAACATTCCCTTTATATATAACAGAAACAACATTCCCTTTATATATAACAGTAACAACATTCCCTTTATATATAACAGGAAGAACGTTCCCTTTATATATACCAGTAACAACGTTCCCTTTATATACAACAGAAACATCGTTCCCTTTATATATAACAGTAACAACGTTCCCTTTATATATAACAGAAACAACGTTCCCTTTATATATAACAGAAACATCATTCCCTTTATATATAACAGAAACAACATTCCCTTTATATATAACAGAAACAACGTTCCCTTTATATATAACAGTAACAACATTCCCTTTATATATAACAGAAACAACATTCCCTTTATATATAACTTAAACAACGTTCCCTTTATATATAACAGTAACAACATTCCCTTTATATATAACAGAAACAACATCCCCTTTATATATAACAGAAACAACATTCCCTTTATATACAACTTAAACAACATTCCCTTTATATATAACAGAAACAACATTCCCTTTATATATAACAGTAACAACATTCCCTTTATATATAACAGAAACAACGTTCCCTTTATATATAACAGAAACATCATTCCCTTTATATATAACAGTAACAACGTTCCCTTCATATATATAACAGAAACAACATTCCCTTTATATATAACAGAAACAACGTTCCCTTTATATATAACAGTAACAACATTCCCTTTATATATAACAGCAACAACATTCCCTTCATATATAACAGAAACAACATTCCCTTTATATATAACAGAAACAACATTCCCTTTATATATAACTTAAACAACGTTCTCTTTATATATAACAGTAACTTCATTCCCTTTATATATAACAGAAACAACATCCCCTTTATATATAACAGAAACAACATTCCCTTTATATACAACTTAAACAACATTCCCTTTATATATAACAGAAACAACATTCCCTTTATATATAACAGTAACAACATTCCCTTTATATATAACAGAAACAACGTTCCCTTTATATATAACAGTAACAACGTTCCCTTTATATATAACAGAAACATCGTTCCCTTTATATATAACAGAAACATCATTCCCTTTATATATAACAGTAACAACGTTCCCTTTATATATAACAGAAACAACATTCCCTTTATATATAACAGAAACAACGTTCCCTTTATATATAACAGTAACAACATTCCCTTTATATATAACAGAAACAACATTCCCTTTATATATAACTTAAACAACGTTCCCTTTATATATAACAGTAACAACATTCCCTTTATATATAACAGAAACAACATCCCCTTTATATATAACAGAAACAACATTCCCTTTATATACAACTTAAACAACATTCCCTTTATATATAACAGTAACAACGTTCCCTTTATATATAACAGTAACAACGTTCCCTTTATATATAACAGAAACATCGTTCCCTTTATATATAACAGTAACAACTTTCCCTTTATATATAACAGAAACAACGTTCCCTTTATATATAACAGAAACATCATTCCCTTTATATATAACAGTAACAACGTTCCCTTTATATATAACAGTAACAACGTTCCCTTTATATATAACAGAAACAAGGTTCCATTTATATATAACAGTAACAACGTACCCTTAATATATAACAGAAACAACATTCCCTTTATATATAACAGTAACAACATTCCCTTTATATATAACAGAAACAACATTCCCTTTATATATCACAGTAACAACGTTCCCTTTATATATAACAGAAACAACGTTCCCTTTATATATAACAGAAACAACATTCCCTTTATATGTAACAGAAACAACGTTCCCTTTATATATAACAGTAACAACGTTCCCTTTATATATAACAGTAACAACGTTCCCTTTATATATAACAGAAACAACGTTCCCTTTATATATAACAGTAACAACGTACCCTTAATATATAACAGAAACAACATTCCCTTTATATATAACAGTAACAACATTCCCTTTATATATAACAGAAACAACATTCCCTTTATATATCACAGTAACAACATTCCCTTTATATATAACAGTAACAACGTTCCCTTAATATATAACAGAAACAACATTCCCTTTATATATAACAGTAACAACATTCCCTTTATATATAACAGAAACAACATTCCCTTTATATATCACAGTAACAACGTTCCCTTTATATATAACAGAAACAACGTTCCCTTTATATATAACAGAGACAACATTCCCTTTATATGTAACAGAAACAACGTTCCCTTTATATATAACAGTAACAACGTTCCCTTTATATATAACAGAAACAGCGTTCCCTTTATATATAACAGAAACAACATTCCCTTTATATGTAACAGAAAAAACGTTCCCTTTATATATAACAGAAACAACATCCCCTTTATATATAACAGAAACAACATTCCCTTTATATACAACTTAAACAACATTCCCTTTATATATAACAGAAACAACATTCCCTTTATATATAACAGTAACAACATTCCCTTTATATATAACAGAAACAACGTTCCCTTTATATATAACAGTAACAACGTTCCCTTTATATATAACAGAAACATCATTCCCTTTATATATTACAGAAACATCGTTCCCTTTATATATAACAGTAACAACGTTCCCTTTATATATAACAGAAACAACGTTCCCTTTATATATAACAGAAACATCATTCCCTTTATATATAACAGTAACAACGTTCCCTTTATATATAACAGAAACAACGTTCCCTTTATATATAACAGTAACAACGTTCCCTTAATATATAACAGAAACAACATTCCCTTTATATATAACAGTAACAACATTCCCTTGAAATATAACAGAAACAACATTCCCTTGATATATCACAGTAACAACGTTCCCTTTATATATAACAGAAACAACGTTCCCTTTATATATAACAGAAACAACATTCCCTTTATATGTAACAGAAACAACGTTCCCTTTATATATAACAGTAACAACGTTCCCTTTATATATAACAGAAACAGCGTTCCCTTTATATATAACAGAAACAACATTCCCTTTATATGTAACAGAAAAAACGTTCCCTTTATATATAACAGTAACAACATTCCCTTTATATATAACAGAAACAACATTCCCTTTATATATAACAGTAACAACGTTCCCTTAATATATAACAGAAACAACGTTCCCTTTATATATAACAGTAACAACATTCCCTTTATATATAACAGTAACAACGTTCCCTTTATATATAACAGAAACAACGTTCCCTTTATATATAACAGAAACAACATTCCCTTTATATGTAACAGAAAAAACGTTCCCTTTATATATAACAGTAACAACATTCCCTTTATATATCACAGAAACATCATTCCCTTTATATATAACATTAACAGCGTTCCCTTTATATATAATAGAAACAACATTCCCTTTATATATAACAGTAACAACGTTCCCTTTATATATAACAGTAACATCATTCCCTGTATATATAACAGAAACAACATTCCCTTTATGTATAACAGAAACAACATTCCCTTTATATATAACAGTAACAACATTCCCTTTATATATAACAGTAACATCATTCCCTTTATATCTAACAGAAACAACGTTCCCTTTATATATAACAGTAACAACGTTCCTTTTATATACAACAGAAACAACATTCCCTTTATATATAACAGTAACAACAATCCCTTTATATATAACAGTAACAACGTTCCCTTTATATATAACAGGAACATCATTCCCTTTATATATAACAGGAACACCATTCCCTTTATATATAACAGTAAAATCATTCCCTTTATATATAACAGAAACATCATTCCCTTTATATATAACAGAAACAACGTTCCCTTTATATATAACAGTAACAACATTCCCTTTATATATAACAGTAACAACGTTCCCTTTATATATAACAGAAACAACATTCCCTTTATATATAACAGTAACAACGTTCCCTTTATATATAACAGAAACAACGTTCCCTTTATATATAACAAGAACAACATTCCCTTTATATATAACAGTAACAACGTTCCCTTTATATATAACAGAAACAACATTCCCTTTATATATAACAGGAACATCATTCCCTTTATATATAACAGTAACAACGTTCCCTTTATATATAACAGAAACAACATTCCCTTTATATATAACAGAAACAACGTTCCCTTTATATATAACAGTAACAACATTCCCTTTATATATAACAGTAACAACGTTCCCTTTATATATAACAGTAACACCGTTCCCTTTATATATAACCGAAACAACATTCCCTTTATATATAACAGTAACACCGTTCCCTTTACATATAACAGTAACAACGTTCCCTTTATATATAACAGTAACAACGTTCCCTTTATATATAACAGAAACAACATTCCCTTTATATATAACAGTAACAACGTTCCCTTTATATATAACAGAAACAACGTTCCCTTTATATATAACAGAAACAACATTCCCTTTATATGTAACAGAAACAACGTTCCCTTTATATATAACAGTAACAACGTTCCCTTTATATATAACAGAAACAGCATTCCCTTTATATATAACAGAAACAACATTCCCTTTATATGTAACAGAAAAAACGTTCCCTTTATATATAACAGTAACAACATTCCCTTTATATATAACAGAAACAACATTCCCTTTATATATAACAGTAACAACGTTCCCTTAATATATAACAGAAACAACGTTCCCTTTATATATAACAGTAACAACATTCCCTTTATATATAACAGTAACAACGTTCCCTTTATATATAACAGAAACAACGTTCCCTTTATATATAACAGAAACAACATTCCCTTTATATGTAACAGAAAAAACGTTCCCTTTATATATAACAGTAACAACATTCCCTTTATATATAACAGAAACATCATTCCCTTTATATATAACATTAACAGCGTTCCCTTTATATATAATAGAAACAACATTCCCTTTATATATAACAGTAACAACGTTCCCTTTATATATAACAGTAACATCATTCCCTGTATATATAACAGAAACAACATTCCCTTTATGTATAACAGAAACAACATTCCCTTTATATATAACAGTAACAACATTCCCTTTATATATAACAGTAACATCATTCCCTTTATATCTAACAGAAACAACGTTCCCTTTATATATAACAGGAACATCATTCCCTTTATATATAACAGGAACATCATTCCCTTTATATATAACAGTAAAATCATTCCCTTTATATATAACAGAAACATCATTCCCTTTATATATAACAGAAACAACGTTCCCTTTATATATAACAGTAACAACATTCCCTTTATATATAACAGTAACAACGTTCCCTTTATATATAACAGAAACAACATTCCCTTTATATATAACAGTAACAACGTTCCCTTTATATATAACAGAAACAACGTTCCCTTTATATATAACAAGAACAACATTCCCTTTATATATAACAGTAACAACGTTCCCTTTATATATAACAGAAACAACATTCCCTTTATATATAACAGGAACATCATTCCCTTTATATATAACAGTAACAACGTTCCCTTTATATATAACAGAAACAACATTCCCTTTATATATAACAGAAACAACGTTCCCTTTATATATAACAGTAACAACATTCCCTTTATATATAACAGTAACAACGTTCCCTTTATATATAACAGTAACACCGTTCCCTTTATATATAACCGAAACAACATTCCCTTTATATATAACAGTAACACCGTTCCCTTTACATATAACAGTAACAACGTTCCCTTTATATATAACAGTAACAACGTTCCCTTTATATATAACAGAAACAACATTCCCTTTATATATAACAGTAACAACGTTCCCTTTATATATAACAGAAACAACGTTCCCTTTATATATAACAGAAACAACATTCCCTTTATATGTAACAGAAACAACGTTCCCTTTATATATAACAGTAACAACGTTCCCTTTATATATAACAGAAACAGCGTTCCCTTTATATATAACAGAAACAACATTCCCTTTATATGTAACAGAAAAAACGTTCCCTTTATATATAACAGTAACAACATTCCCTTTATATATAACAGAAACAACATTCCCTTTATATATAACAGTAACAACGTTCCCTTAATATATAACAGAAACAACGTTCCCTTTATATATAACAGTAACAACATTCCCTTTATATATAACAGTAACAACGTTCCCTTTATATATAACAGAAACAACGTTCCCTTTATATATAACAGAAACAACATTCCCTTTATATGTAACAGAAAAAACGTTCCCTTTATATATAACAGTAACAACATTCCCTTTATATATAACAGAAACATCATTCCCTTTATATATAACATTAACAGCGTTCCCTTTATATATAATAGAAACAACATTCCCTTTATATATAACAGTAACAACGTTCCCTTTATATATAACAGTAACATCATTCCCTGTATATATAACAGAAACAACATTCCCTTTATGTATAACAGAAACAACATTCCCTTTATATATAACAGTAACAACATTCCCTTTATATATAACAGTAACATCATTCCCTTTATATCTAACAGAAACAACGTTCCCTTTATATATAACAGTAACAACGTTCCCTTTATATATAACAGAAACAACGTTCCCTTTATATATAACAGTAACAACGTACCCTTAATATATAACAGAAACAACATTCCCTTTATATATAACAGTAACAACATTCCCTTTATATATAACAGAAACAACATTCCCTTTATATATCACAGTAACAACATTCCCTTTATATATAACAGTAACAACGTTCCCTTAATATATAACAGAAACAACATTCCCTTTATATATAACAGTAACAACATTCCCTTTATATATAACAGAAACAACATTCCCTTTATATATCACAGTAACAACGTTCCCTTTATATATAACAGAAACAACGTTCCCTTTATATATAACAGAGACAACATTCCCTTTATATGTAACAGAAACAACGTTCCCTTTATATATAACAGTAACAACGTTCCCTTTATATATAACAGAAACAGCGTTCCCTTTATATATAACAGAAACAACATTCCCTTTATATGTAACAGAAAAAACGTTCCCTTTATATATAACAGAAACAACATCCCCTTTATATATAACAGAAACAACATTCCCTTTATATACAACTTAAACAACATTCCCTTTATATATAACAGAAACAACATTCCCTTTATATATAACAGTAACAACATTCCCTTTATATATAACAGAAACAACGTTCCCTTTATATATAACAGTAACAACGTTCCCTTTATATATAACAGAAACATCATTGCCTTTATATATTACAGAAACATCGTTCCCTTTATATATAACAGTAACAACGTTCCCTTTATATATAACAGAAACAACGTTCCCTTTATATATAACAGAAACATCATTCCCTTTATATATAACAGTAACAACGTTCCCTTTATATATAACAGAAACAACGTTCCCTTTATATATAACAGTAACAACGTTCCCTTAATATATAACAGAAACAACATTCCCTTTATATATAACAGTAACAACATTCCCTTGAAATATAACAGAAACAACATTCCCTTGATATATCACAGTAACAACGTTCCCTTTATATATAACAGAAACAACGTTCCCTTTATATATAACAGAAACAACATTCCCTTTATATGTAACAGAAACAACGTTCCCTTTATATATAACAGTAACAACGTTCCCTTTATATATAACAGAAACAGCGTTCCCTTTATATATAACAGAAACAACATTCCCTTTATATGTAACAGAAAAAACGTTCCCTTTATATATAACAGTAACAACATTCCCTTTATATATAACAGAAACAACATTCCCTTTATATATAACAGTAACAACGTTCCCTTAATATATAACAGAAACAACGTTCCCTTTATATATAACAGTAACAACATTCCCTTTATATATAACAGTAACAACGTTCCCTTTATATATAACAGAAACAACGTTCCCTTTATATATAACAGAAACAACATTCCCTTTATATGTAACAGAAAAAACGTTCCCTTTATATATAACAGTAACAACATTCCCTTTATATATAACAGAAACATCATTCCCTTTATATATAACATTAACAGCGTTCCCTTTATATATAATAGAAACAACATTCCCTTTATATATAACAGTAACAACGTTCCCTTTATATATAACAGTAACATCATTCCCTGTATATATAACAGAAACAACATTCCCTTTATGTATAACAGAAACAACATTCCCTTTATATATAACAGTAACAACATTCCCTTTATATATAACAGTAACATCATTCCCTTTATATCTAACAGAAACAACGTTCCCTTTATATATAACAGTAACAACGTTCCTTTTATATACAACAGAAACAACATTCCCTTTATATATAACAGTAACAACAATCCCTTTATATATAACAGTAACAACGTTCCCTTTATATATAACAGGAACATCATTCCCTTTATATATAACAGGAACACCATTCCCTTTATATATAACAGTAAAATCATTCCCTTTATATATAACAGAAACATCATTCCCTTTATATATAACAGAAACAACGTTCCCTTTATATATAACAGTAACAACATTCCCTTTATATATAACAGTAACAACGTTCCCTTTATATATAACAGAAACAACATTCCCTTTATATATAACAGTAACAACGTTCCCTTTATATATAACAGAAACAACGTTCCCTTTATATATAACAAGAACAACATTCCCTTTATATATAACAGTAACAACGTTCCCTTTATATATAACAGAAACAACATTCCCTTTATATATAACAGGAACATCATTCCCTTTATATATAACAGTAACAACGTTCCCTTTATATATAACAGAAACAACATTCCCTTTATATATAACAGAAACAACGTTCCCTTTATATATAACAGTAACAACATTCCCTTTATATATAACAGTAACAACGTTCCCTTTATATATAACAGTAACACCGTTCCCTTTATATATAACCGAAACAACATTCCCTTTATATATAACAGTAACACCGTTCCCTTTACATATAACAGTAACAACGTTCCCTTTATATATAACAGTAACAACGTTCCCTTTATATATAACAGAAACAACATTCCCTTTATATATAACAGTAACAACGTTCCCTTTATATATAACAGAAACAACGTTCCCTTTATATATAACAGAAACAACATTCCCTTTATATGTAACAGAAACAACGTTCCCTTTATATATAACAGTAACAACGTTCCCTTTATATATAACAGAAACAGCGTTCCCTTTATATATAACAGAAACAACATTCCCTTTATATGTAACAGAAAAAACGTTCCCTTTATATATAACAGTAACAACATTCCCTTTATATATAACAGAAACAACATTCCCTTTATATATAACAGTAACAACGTTCCCTTAATATATAACAGAAACAACGTTCCCTTTATATATAACAGTAACAACATTCCCTTTATATATAACAGTAACAACGTTCCCTTTATATATAACAGAAACAACGTTCCCTTTATATATAACAGAAACAACATTCCCTTTATATGTAACAGAAAAAACGTTCCCTTTATATATAACAGTAACAACATTCCCTTTATATATAACAGAAACATCATTCCCTTTATATATAACATTAACAGCGTTCCCTTTATATATAATAGAAACAACATTCCCTTTATATATAACAGTAACAACGTTCCCTTTATATATAACAGTAACATCATTCCCTGTATATATAACAGAAACAACATTCCCTTTATGTATAACAGAAACAACATTCCCTTTATATATAACAGTAACAACATTCCCTTTATATATAACAGTAACATCATTCCCTTTATATCTAACAGAAACAACGTTCCCTTTATATATAACAGGAACATCATTCCCTTTATATATAACAGGAACATCATTCCCTTTATATATAACAGTAAAATCATTCCCTTTATATATAACAGAAACATCATTCCCTTTATATATAACAGAAACAACGTTCCCTTTATATATAACAGTAACAACATTCCCTTTATATATAACAGTAACAACGTTCCCTTTATATATAACAGAAACAACATTCCCTTTATATATAACAGTAACAACGTTCCCTTTATATATAACAGAAACAACGTTCCCTTTATATATAACAAGAACAACATTCCCTTTATATATAACAGTAACAACGTTCCCTTTATATATAACAGAAACAACATTCCCTTTATATATAACAGGAACATCATTCCCTTTATATATAACAGTAACAACGTTCCCTTTATATATAACAGAAACAACATTCCCTTTATATATAACAGAAACAACGTTCCCTTTATATATAACAGTAACAACATTCCCTTTATATATAACAGTAACAACGTTCCCTTTATATATAACAGTAACACCGTTCCCTTTATATATAACCGAAACAACATTCCCTTTATATATAACAGTAACACCGTTCCCTTTACATATAACAGTAACAACGTTCCCTTTATATATAACAGTAACAACGTTCCCTTTATATATAACAGAAACAACATTCCCTTTATATATAACAGTAACAACGTTCCCTTTATATATAACAGAAACAACGTTCCCTTTATATATAACAGAAACAACATTCCCTTTATATGTAACAGAAACAACGTTCCCTTTATATATAACAGTAACAACGTTCCCTTTATATATAACAGAAACAGCGTTCCCTTTATATATAACAGAAACAACATTCCCTTTATATGTAACAGAAAAAACGTTCCCTTTATATATAACAGGAACAACATTCCCTTTATATATAACAGAAACAACATTCCCTTTATATATAACAGTAACAACGTTCCCTTAATATATAACAGAAACAACGTTCCCTTTATATATAACAGTAACAACATTCCCTTTATATATAACAGTAACAACGTTCCCTTTATATATAACAGAAACAACGTTCCCTTTATATATAACAGAAACAACATTCCCTTTATATGTAACAGAAAAAACGTTCCCTTTATATATAACAGTAACAACATTCCCTTTATATATAACAGAAACATCATTCCCTTTATATATAACATTAACAGCGTTCCCTTTATATATAATAGAAACAACATTCCCTTTATATATAACAGTAACAACGTTCCCTTTATATATAACAGTAACATCATTCCCTGTATATATAACAGAAACAACATTCCCTTTATGTATAACAGAAACAACATTCCCTTTATATATAACAGTAACAACATTCCCTTTATATATAACAGTAACATCATTCCCTTTATATCTAACAGAAACAACGTTCCCTTTATATATAACAGTAACAACGTTCCTTTTATATACAACAGAAACAACATTCCCTTTATATATAACAGTAACAACAATCCCTTTATATATAACAGTAACAACGTTCCCTTTATATATAACAGGAACATCATTCCCTTTATATATAACAGGAACATCATTCCCTTTATATATAACAGTAAAATCATTCCCTTTATATATAACAGAAACATCATTCCCTTTATATATAACAGAAACAACGTTCCCTTTATATATAACAGTAACAACATTCCCTTTATATATAACAGTAACAACGTTCCCTTTATATATAACAGAAACAACATTCCCTTTATATATAACAGTAACAACGTTCCCTTTATATATAACAGAAACAACGTTCCCTTTATATATAACAAGAACAACATTCCCTTTATATATAACAGTAACAACGTTCCCTTTATATATAACAGAAACAACATTCCCTTTATATATAACTTAAACAACATTCCCTTTATATATAACAGTAACAACATTCCCTTTATATATAACAGAAACAACATTCCCTTTATATATAACAGTAACAACGTTCCCTTTATATATAACAGAAACAACATTCCCTTTATATATAACAGAAACAACATTCCCTTTATATATAACAGTAACAACGTTCCCTGTATATATAACAGAAACAACATTCCCTTTATATATAACAGTAACAACGTGCCCTTTATATATAACAGAAACAACGTTCCCTTTATATATAACAGAAACAACATTCCCTTTATATATAACTTAAACAACATTCCCTTTATATATAACAGTAACAACATTCCCTTTATATATAACAGTAACAACGTTCCCTCTACATATAACAGTAACATCATTCCCTTTATATATAACAGTAACATCATTCCCTTTATATATAACTTAAACATCATTCCCTTTACATATAACAGTAACAACGTTCCCTTTATATATAACAGTAACAACGTTCCCTCTATATATAACAGTAACATCATTCCCTTTATGTATAACAGAAACAACATTCCCTTTATATATAACAGTGACAACATTCCCATTATATATAACAGAAATAACATTCCCTTTATATATAACTTAAACAACATTCCCTTTATATATAACTTAAACAACATTCCCTTTATATATAACAGTAACAACGTTCCCTTTATATATAACAGAAACAATGTTCCCTTTATATATAACTTAAACAACATTCCCTTTATAGAAAACAGAAACAACATTCCCTTTATATATAACAGAAACAACATTCCCTATATATATAACAGTAAGAACGTTCCCTTTATATATAACAGAAACAACATTCCCTTTATATATAACAGTAACATCATTCCCTTTATATATAACAGTAACAACATTCCCTTTATATATAACAGCAACAACATTCCCTTTATATATAACAGTAACAACGTTCCCTTTATATGTAACAGCAACAACATTCCCTTTATATATAACGGTAACAACGTTCCCTTTATATATAACAGTAACAACGTTCCCTTTATATATAACAGCAACAACATTCCCTTTATATATAACAGTAACAACATTCCCTTTATATATAACAGAAACAACATTCCCTTTATATATAACAGTAACATCATTCCCTTTATATATAACAGTAACAACGTTCCCTTTATATATAACAGAAACAACATTCCCTTTATATATAACAATAACATCATTCCCTTTATATATAACAGTAACAACGTTCCCTTTATATGTAACAGCAACAACATTCCCTTTATATATAACGGTAACAACGTTCCCTTTATATATAACAGTAACAACATTCCCTTTATATATAACAGAAACAACATTCCCTTTATATATAACAGTAACAACGTTCCCTTTATATATAACAGAAACAACATTCCCTTTATATATAACAGTAACAACATTCCCTTTATATATAACAGAAACAACATTCCCTTTATATATAACAGTAACAACATTCCCTTTATATATAACAGAAACAACATTCCCTTTATATATAACAGAAACAACGTTCCCTTTATATATAACAGAAACAACATTCCCTTTATATATAACAGAAACAACATTCCCTTTATATATAACAGTAACAACATTCCCTTTATATATAACAGAAACAACGTTCCCTTTATATATAACAGTAACAACGTTCCCTTTATATATAACAGAAACAACGTTCCCTTTATATATAACAGTAACAACGTTCCCTTTATATATAACAGAAACAACGTTCCCTTTATATATAACAGAAACATCATTCCCTTTATATATAACAGTAACAACGTTCCCTTTATATATAACAGTCACAACGTTCCCTTTATATATAACAGAAACAACATTCCCTTTATATATAACAGTAACAACGTTCCCTTAATATATAACAGATACAACATTCCCTTTATATATAACAGTAACAACATTCCCTTTATATATAACAGAAACAACATTCCCTTTATATATCACAGTAACAACGTTCCCTTTATATATAACTTAAACAACATTCCCTTTATATATAACAGAAACAATGTTCCCTTTATATATAACTTAAACAACATTCCCTTTATATATAACAGAAACAACATTCCCTTTATATATAACAGTAACATCATTCCCTTTATATATAACAGTAACAACGTTCCCTTTATATATAACAGAAACAACATTCCCTTTATATATAACAATAACATCATTCCCTTTATATATAACAGTATCAACATTCCCTTTATATATAACAGGAAGAACGTTCCCTTTATATATAACAGTAACAACATTCCCTATATATATAACAGTAAGAACGTTCCCTTTATATATAACAGAAACAACATTCCCTTTATATATAACAGAAACAACGTTCCCTTTATATATAACAGTAACAACATTCCCTTTATATATAACTTAAACAACGTTCCCTTTATATATCACAGTAACAACATTCCCTTTATATATAACAGTAAGAACGTTCCCTTTATATATAACAGTAAGAACGTTCCCTTTATATATAACAGTAAGAACGTTCCCTTTATATATAACAGAAACAACATTCCCTTTATATATAACAGTAACAACATTCCCTTTATATATAACAGTACCAACATTCCCTTTATATATAACAGAAACAACATTCCCTTTATATATAACAGTAACAACGTTCCCTTTATATATAACAGAAACAACATTCCCTTTATATATAACAGTAACAACATTCCCTTTATATATAACAGAAACAACATTCCCTTTATACATAACAGTAACAACATTCCCTTTATATATAACAGTAAGAACGTTCCCTTTATATATAACAGTAAGAACGTTCCCTTTGTATATAACAGAAACAACATTCCCTTTATATATAACAGTAACAACATTCCCTTTATATATAACTTAAACAACATTCCCTTTATATATAACAGTAACAACATTCCCTTTATATATAACAGAAACAACATTCCCTTTATATATAACAGTAACAACGTTCCCTTTATATATAACAGAAACAACATTCCCTTTATATATAACAGTAACAACATTCCCTTTATATATAACAGAAACAACATTCCCTTTATATATAACAGGAACAACGTTCCCTTTATATATAACAGGAACAACGTTCCCTTAATATATCACAGGAACAATGTTTCCTTTACATATAACCATTAACAGTGTTTCCTGGATTCTATATTTTGCCACCTTGATCTCATGTTCTCCCCTTAACCCCCTGGATCTGAACTCCTGCACCACACATTGACCACAGAATATTCCAGCGCAGTGCAGGCCCTTCGGTCCTCGGTGTTGTGCTGACCCAACCTGAAACATTCCCTTTATGTATAACAGTAACATCATTCCCTTTATATATAACAGTAACAACATTCCCTTTATATATAACTTAAACAACGTTCCCTTTATATATAACAGTAACAACATTCCCTTTATATATAACAGAAACAACATTCCCTTTATATATAACTTAAACAACATTCCCTTTATATATAACAGTAACAACATTCCCTTTATATATAACAGAAACAACATTCCCTTTATATATAACTTAAACAACATTCCCTTTATATATAACAGTAACAACATTCCCTTTATATATAACTTAAACAACGTTCCCTTTATATATAACAGTAACAACATTCCCTTTATATATAACAGAAACAACATCCCCTTTATATATAACAGAAACAACATTCCCTTTATATATAACTTAAACAACATTCCCTTTACATATTACAGAAACAACATTCCGTTTATATATAACAGTAACAACATTCCCTTTATATATAACAGAAACAACATTCCCTTTATATATAACAGTAACAACATTCCCTTTATATATAACAGAAACAACGTTCCCTTTATATATAACAGTAACAACGTTCTCTTTATATATAACAGTAACAGCATTCCCTTTATATATAACAGAAACAACGTTCCCTTTATATATAACAGAAACATCATTCCCTTTATATATAACAGAAACAACATTCCCTTTATATATAACAGAAACAACGTTCCCTTTATATATAACAGTAACAACATTCCCTTTATATATAACAGAAACAACATTCCCTTTATATATAACTTAAACAACGTTCCCTTTATATATAACAGTAACAACATTCCCTTTATATATAACAGAAACAACATCCCCTTTATATATAACAGAAACAACATTCCCTTTATATACAACTTAAACAACATTCCCTTTATATATAACAGAAACAACATTCCCTTTATATATAACAGTAACAACGTTCCCTTTATATATAACAGAAACAACGTTCCCTTTATATATAACAGAAACATCATTCCCTTTATATATAACAGTAACAACGTTCCCTTCATATATATAACAGAAACAACATTCCCTTTATATATAACTTAAACAACGTTCTCTTTATATATAACAGTAACAACATTCCCTTTATATATAACAGAAACAACATCCCCTTTATATATAACAGAAACAACATTCCCTTTATATACAACTTAAACAACATTCCCTTTATATATAACAGAAACAACATTCCCTTTATATATAACAGTAACAACATTCCCTTTATATATAACAGAAACAACGTTCCCTTTATATATAACAGTAACAACGTTCCCTTTATATATAACAGAAACATCGTTCCCTTTATATATAACAGTAACAACGTTCCCTTTATATATAACAGAAACAACGTTCCCTTTATATATAACAGAAACATCATTCCCTTTATATATAACAGTAACAACGTTCCCTTCATATATATAACAGAAACAACATTCCCTTTATATATAACAGAAACAACGTTCCCTTTATATATAACAGTAACAACATTCCCTTTATATATAACAGCAACAACATTCCCTTCATATATAACAGAAACAACATTCCCTTTATATATAACAGTAACAACATTCCCTTTATATATAACAGAAACAACATTCCCTTTATATATAACTTAAACAACGTTCTCTTTATATATAACAGTAACAACATTCCCTTTATATATAACAGAAACAACATCCCCTTTATATATAACAGAAACAACATTCCCTTTATGTACAACTTAAACAACATTCCCTTTATATATAACAGAAACAACATTCCCTTTATATATAACAGTAACAACATTCCCTTTATATATAACAGAAACAACGTTCCCTTTATATATAACAGTAACAACGTTCCCTTTATATATAACAGAAACATCGTTCCCTTTATATATAACAGTAACAACGTTCCCTTTATATATAACAGAAACAACGCTCCCTTTATATATAACAGAAACATCATTCCCTTTATATATAACAGTAACAACGTTCCCTTTATATATAACAGAAACAACATTCCCTTTATATATAACAGAAACAACGTTCCCTTTATATATAACAGTAACAACATTCCCTTTATATATAACAGAAACAACATTCCCTTTATATATAACTTAAACAACGTTCCCTTTATATATAACAGTAACAACATTCCCTTTATATATAACAGAAACAACATTCCCTTTATATATAACAGTAACAACATTCCCTTTATATATAACAGAAACAACGTTCCCTTTATATATAACAGTAACAACGTTCCCTTTATATATAACAGAAACATCGTTCCCTTTATATATAACAGTAACAACTTTCCCTTTATATATAACAGAAACAACGTTCCCTTTATATATAACAGAAACATCATTCCCTTTATATATAACAGTAACAACGTTCCCTTTATATATAACAGTAACAACGTTCCCTTTATATATAACAGAAACAAGGTTCCATTTATATATAACGGTAACAACGTACCCTTAATATATAACAGAAACAACGTTCCCTTTATATATAACAGTAACAACATTCCCTTTATATATAACAGAAACAACATTCCCTTTATATATCACAGTAACAACGTTCCCTTTATATATAACAGAAACAACGTTCCCTTTATATATAACAGAAACAACATTCCCTTTATATGTAACAGAAACAACGTTCCCTTTATATATAACAGTAACAACGTTCCCTTTATATATAACAGTAACAACGTTCCCTTTATATATAACAGAAACAACGTTCCCTTTATATATAACAGTAACAACGTACCCTTAATATATAACAGAAACAACATTCCCTTTATATATAACAGTAACAACATTCCCTTTATATATAACAGAAACAACATTCCCTTTATATATCACAGTAACAACATTCCCTTTATATATAACAGTAACAACGTTCCCTTAATATATAACAGAAACAACATTCCCTTTATATATAACAGTAACAACATTCCCTTTATATATAACAGAAACAACATTCCCTTTATATATCACAGTTACAACGTTCCCTTTATATATAACAGAAACAACGTTCCCTTTATATATAACAGAAACAACATTCCCTTTATATGTAACAGAAACAACGTTCCCTTTATATATAACAGTAACAACGTTCCCTTTATATATAACAGAAACAGCGTTCCCTTTATATATAACAGAAACAACATTCCCTTTATATGTAACAGAAAAAACGTTCCCTTTATATATAACAGAAACAACATCCCCTTTATATATAACAGAAACAACATTCCCTTTATATACAACTTAAACAACATTCCCTTTATATATAACAGAAACAACATTCCCTTTATATATAACAGTAACAACATTCCCTTTATATATAACAGAAACAACGTTCCCTTTATATATAACAGTAACAACGTTCCCTTTATATATAACAGAAACATCGTTCCCTTTATATATAACAGAAACATCGTTCCCTTTATATATAACAGTAACAACGTTCCCTTTATATATAACAGAAACAACGTTCCCTTTATATATAACAGAAACATCATTCCCTTTATATATAACAGTAACAACGTTCCCTTTATATATAACAGAAACAACGTTCCCTTTATATATAACAGTAACAACGTTCCCTTAATATATAACAGAAACAACATTCCCTTTATATATAACAGTAACAACATTCCCTTGAAATATAACAGAAACAACATTCCCTTGATATATCACAGTAACAACGTTCCCTTTATATATAACAGAAACAACGTTCCCTTTATATATAACAGAAACAACATTCCCTTTATATGTAACAGAAACAACGTTCCCTTTATATATAACAGTAACAACGTTCCCTTTATATATAACAGAAACAGCGTTCCCTTTATATATAACAGAAACAACATTCCCTTTATATGTAACAGAAAAAACGTTCCCTTTATATATAACAGTAACAACATTCCCTTTATATATAACAGAAACAACATTCCCTTTATATATAACAGTAACAACGTTCCCTTAATATATAACAGAAACAACGTTCCCTTTATATATAACAGTAACAACATTCCCTTTATATATAACAGTAACAACGTTCCCTTTATATATAACAGAAACAACGTTCCCTTTATATATAACAGAAACAACATTCCCTTTATATGTAACAGAAAAAACGTTCCCTTTATATATAACAGGAACAACATTCCCTTTATATATAACAGAAACATCATTCCCTTTATATATAACATTAACAGCGTTCCCTTTATATATAATAGAAACAACATTCCCTTTATATATAACAGTAACAACGTTCCCTTTATATATAACAGTAACATCATTCCCTGTATATATAACAGAAACAACATTCCCTTTATGTATAACAGAAACAACATTCCCTTTATATATAACAGTAACAACATTCCCTTTATATATAACAGTAACATCATTCCCTTTATATCTAACAGAAACAACGTTCCCTTTATATATAACAGTAACAACGTTCCTTTTATATACAACAGAAACAACATTCCCTTTATATATAACAGTAACAACAATCCCTTTATATATAACAGTAACAACGTTCCCTTTATATATAACAGGAACATCATTCCCTTTATATATAACAGGAACATCATTCCCTTTATATATAACAGTAAAATCATTCCCTTTATATATAACAGAAACATCATTCCCTTTATATATAACAGAAACAACGTTCCCTTTATATATAACAGTAACAACATTCCCTTTATATATAACAGTAACAACGTTCCCTTTATATATAACAGAAACAACATTCCCTTTATATATAACAGTAACAACGTTCCCTTTATATATAACAGAAACAACGTTCCCTTTATATATAACAGGAACAACATTCCCTTTATATATAACAGTAACAACATTCCCTTTATATATAACAGAAACAACATTCCCTTTATATATAACAGAAACAACATTCCCTTTATATATAACAGTAACAACGTTCCCTTTATATATAACAGAAACAACATTCCCTTTATATATAACAGAAACAACATTCCCTTTATATATAACAGTAACAACGTTCCCTTTATATATAACAGAAACAACATTCCCTTTATATATAACAGTAACAACGTGCCCTTTATATATAACAGAAACAACGTTCCCTTTATATATAACAGAAACAACATTCCCTTTATATATAACTTAAACAACATTCCCTTTATATATAACAGTAACAACATTCCCTTTATATATAACAGTAACAACGTTCCCTCTACATATAACAGTAACATCATTCCCTTTATATATAACAGTAACATCATTCCCTTTATATATAACAGAAACATCATTCCCTTTACATATAACAGTAACAACGTTCCCTTTATATATAACAGTAACAACGTTCCCTCTATATATAACAGTAACATCATTCCCTTTATGTATAACAGAAACAACATTCCCTTTATATATAACAGTGACAACATTCCCATTATATATAACAGAAATAACATTCCCTTTATATATAACTTAAACAACATTCCCTTTATATATAACTTAAACAACATTCCCTTTATATATAACAGTAACAACGTTCCCTTTATATATAACAGAAACAATGTTCCCTTTATATATAACTTAAACAACATTCCCTTTATAGAAAACAGAAACAACATTCCCTTTATATATAACAGAAACAACATTCCCTATATATATAACAGTAAGAACGTTCCCTTTATATATAACAGAAACAACATTCCCTTTATATATAACAGTAACATCATTCCCTTTATATATAACAGTAACAACATTCCCTTTATATATAACGGCAACAACATTCCCTTTATATATAACAGTAACAACGTTCCCTTTATATGTAACAGCAACAACATTCCCTTTATATATAACGGTAACAACGTTCCCTTTATATATAACAGTAACAACGTTCCCTTTATATATAACAGCAACAACATTCCCTTTATATATAACAGTAACAGCATTCCCTTTATATATAACAGAAACAACATTCCCTTTATATATAACAGTAACATCATTCCCTTTATATATAACAGTAACAACGTTCCCTTTATATATAACAGAAATAACATTCCCTTTATATATAACAGTAACAACGTTCCCTTTATATGTAACAGCAACAACATTCCCTTTATATATAACGGTAACAACGTTCCCTTTATATATAACAGTAACAACATTCCCTTTATATATAACAGAAACAACAATCCCTTTATATATAACAGTAACAACATTCCCTTTATATATAACAGTAACAACGTTCCCTTTATATATAACAGAAACAACATTCCCTTTATATATAACAGAAACAACGTTCCCTTTATATATAACAGAAACAACATTCCCTTTATATATAACTTAAACAACATTCCCTTTATATATAACAGTAACAACATTCCCTTTATATATAACAGCAACAACATTCCCTTTATATATAACAGTAACAACGTTCCCTTTATATGTAACAGCAACAACATTCCCTTTATATATAACGGTAACAACGTTCCCTTTATATATAACAGTAACAACGTTCCCTTTATATATAACAGCAACAACATTCCCTTTATATATAACAGTAACAACATTCCCTTTATATATAACAGAAACAACATTCCCTTTATATATAACAGTAACATCATTCCCTTTATATATAACAGTAACAACGTTCCCTTTATATATAACAGAAACAACGTTCCCTTTATATATAACAGTAACAACATTCCCTTTATATATAACAGAAACAACATTCCCTTTATATATAACAGTAACAACGTTCCCTTTATATATAACAGTAACAACGTTCCCTCTACATATAACAGTAACATCATTCCCTTTATATATAACAGTAACATCATTCCCTTTATATATAACAGAAACATCATTCCCTTTACATATAACAGTAACAACGTTCCCTTTATATATAACAGTAACAACGTTCCCTCTATATATAACAGTAACATCATTCCCTTTATGTATAACAGAAACAACATTCCCTTTATATATAACAGTGACAACATTCATTCCCTTTATATATAACAGAAACAACATTCCCTTTATATGTAACAGAAAAAACGTTCCCTTTATATATAACAGAAACAACATCCCATTTATATATAACAGAAACAACATTCCCTTTATATACAACTTAAACAACATTCCCTTTATATATAACAGAAACAACATTCCCTGTATATATAACAGTAACAACATTCCCTTTATATATAACAAAAACAACGTTCCCTTTATATATAACAGTAACAACGTTCCCTTTATATATAACAGAAACATCGTTCCCTTTATATATAACAGAAACAACGTTCCCTTTATATATAACAGAAACATCATTCCCTTTGTATATAACAGTAACAACGTTCCCTTTATATATAACAGAAACAACGTTCCCTTTATATATAACAGTAACAACGTTCCCTTAATATATAACAGAAACAACATTCCCTTTATATATAACAGTAACAACATTCCCTTGAAATATAACAGAAACAACATTCCCTTGATATATCACAGTAACAACGTTCCCTTTATATATAACAGAAACAACGTTCCCTTTATATATAACAGAAACAACATTCCCTTTATATGTAACAGAAACAACGTTCCCTTTATATATAACAGTAACAACGTTCCCTTTATATATAACAGAAACAGCGTTCCCTTTATATATAACAGAAACAACATTCCCTTTATATGTAACAGAAAAAACGTTCCCTTTATATATAACAGTAACAACATTCCCTTTATATATAACAGAAACAACATTCCCTTTATATATAACAGTAACAACGTTCCCTTAATATATAACAGAAACAACGTTCCCTTTATATATAACAGTAACAACGTTCCCTTTATATATAACAGTAACAACGTTCCCTTTATATATAACAGAAACAACGTTCCCTTTATATATAACAGAAACAACATTCCCTTTATATGTAACAGAAAAAACGTTCCCTTTATATATAACAGTAACAACATTCCCTTTATATATAACAGAAACATCATTCCCTTTATATATAACATTAACAGCGTTCCCTTTATATATAATATAAACAACATTCCCTTTATATATAACAGTAACAACGTTCCCTTTATATATAACAGTAACATCATTCCCTGTATATATAACAGAAACAACATTCCCTTTATGTATAACAGAAACAACATTCCCTTTATATATAACAGTAACAACATTCCCTTTATATATAACAGTAACATCATTCCCTTTATATCTAACAGAAACAACGTTCCCTTTATATATAACAGTAACAACGTTCCCTTTATATATAACAGAAACAACGTTCCCTTTATATACAACAGAAACAACATTCCCTTTATATATAACAGTAACAACAATCCCTTTATATATAACAGGAACATCGTTCCCTTTATATATAACAGGAACATCATTCCCTTTATATATAACAGGAACATCATTCCCTTTATATATAACAGTAACATCATTCCCTTTATATATAACAGAAACATCATTCCCTTTATATATAACAGAAACAACGTTCCCTTTATATATAACAGTAACAACATTCCCTTTATATATAACAGTAACAACGTTCCCTTTATATAAAACAGAAACAACATTCCCTTTATATATAACAGTAACAACGTTCCCTTTATATATAACAGAAACAACGTTCCCTTTATATATAACAGGAACAACATTCCCTTTATATATATCTTAAACAACATTCCCTTTATATATAACAGTAACAACATTCCCTTTATATATAACAGTAACAACATTCCCTTTATATATAACAGAAACAACATTCCCTTTATATATAACAGTAACAACATTCCCTTTATATATAACAGTAACAACGTTCCCTCTACATATAACAGTAACATCATTCCCTTTATATATAACAGTAACATCATTCCCTTTATATATAACAGAAACATCATTCCCTTTACATATAACAGTAACAACGTTCCCTTTATATATAACAGTAACAACGTTCCCTCTATATATAACAGTAACATCATTCCCTTTATGTATAACAGAAACAACATTCCCTTTATATATAACAGTGACAACATTCATTCCCTTTATATATAACAGAAACAACATTCCCTTTATATATAACTTAAACAACATTCCCTTTATATATAACAGTAACAACATTCCCTTTATGTATAACAGTAACAACATTCCCTTTATATATAACAGTAACATCATTCCCTTTATATATAACAGTAACAACGTTCCCTTTATATATAACAGTAACAACATTCCCTTTATATATAACAGTAACATCATTCCCTTTATATATAACAGTAACAACGTTCCCTTTATATATAACAGTAACAACGTTCCCTTTATATATAACAGTAACAATGTTCCCTTTATATATAACAGTAACAACGTTCCCTTTATATATCAGTAACAACATTCCCTTTATATATAACAGTAACAACGTTCCCTTTATATATAACAGAAAGAACGTTCCCTTTATATATAACAGAAACAACATTCCCTTTATATATCACAGTAACAACATTCCCTTTATATATAACAGTAACAACGTTCCCTTTATATATCAGTAACAACATTCCCTTTATATACAACAGAAACAACGTTCCCTTTATATATAACAGTAACAACATTCCCTTTATATATAACACAAACAACATTCCCTTTATATATAACAGTAACAACATTCCCTTTATATATAACAGAAACAACATTCCCTTTATATTTTACAGAAACAACATTCCCTTTATATATAACAGAAACAACATTCCCTTTATATATAACAGTAACATCATTCCCTTTATATATAACAGTAACAACATTCCCTTTATATATAACAGTAACAACATTCCCTTTATATATAACAGAAACAACATTCCCTTTATATATAACAGTAACAACGTTCCCTTTATATATAACAGAAACAACATTCCCTTTATATATAACAGTAACAACGTTCCCTTTAGATATAACAGAAACAACGTTCCCTTTATATATAACAGAAACAACATTCCCTTTATATATAACTTAAACAACATTCCCTTTATATATAACAGTAACAACATTCCCTTTATATATAACAGAAACAACATTCCCTTTATATATAACAGTAACAACATTCCCTCTATATATAACAGTAACATCATTCCCTTTATGTATAACAGAAACAACATTCCCTTTATATATAACAGTGACAACATTCCCTTTATATATAACAGAAACAACATTCCCTTTATATATAACTTAAACAACATTCCCTTTATATATAACAGTAACAACGTTCCCTTTATATATAACAGAAACAATGTTCCCTTTATATATAACTTAAACAACATTCCCTTTATATATAACAGAAACAACATTCCCTTTATATATAACAGTATCAACATTCCCTTTATATATAACAGTAAGAACGTTCCCTTTATATATAACAGTAACAACATTCCCTATATATATAACAGTAAGAACGTTCCCTTTATATATAACAGTAACAACATTCCCTTTATATATAACTTAAACAACGTTCCCTTTATATATCACAGTAACAACATTCCCTTTATATATAACAGTAAGAACGTTCCCTTTATATATAACAGTAACAACGTTCCCTTTATATATAACAGTAAGAACGTTCCCTTTATATATAACAGAAACAACATTCCCTTTATATATAACAGTAACAACATTCCCTTTATATATAACTGTACCAACATTCCCTTTATATATCACAGAAACAACATTCCCTTTATATATAACAGTAACAACGTTCCCTTTATATATAACAGAAACAACATTCCCTTTATATATAACAGTAACAACATTCCCTTTATATATAACAGAAACAACATTCCCTTTATATATAACAGTAACAACGTTCCCTTTATATATAACAGTAAGAACGTTCCCTTTATATATAACAGTAAGAACGTTCACTTTGTATATAACAGAAACAACATTCCCTTTATATATAACAGTAACAACATTCCCTTTATATATAACTTAAACAACATTCCCTTTATATATAACAGTAACAACATTCCCTTTATATATAACAGAAACAACATTCCCTTTATATATAACAGTAACAACGTTCCCTTTATATATAACAGAAACAACATTCCCTTTATATATAACAGTAACAACATTCCCTTTATATATAACAGAAACAACATTCCCTTTATATATAACAGGAACAACGTTCCCTTTATATATAACAGGAACAACGTTCCCTTAATATATCACAGGAACAATGTTTCCTTTACATATAACCATTAACAGTGTTTCCTGGATTCTATATTTTGCCACCTTGATCTCATGTTCTCCCCTTAACCCCCTGGATCTGAACTCCTGCACCACACATTGACCACAGAATATTCCAGCGCAGTGCAGGCCCTTCGGTCCTCGGTGTTGTGCTGACCCAACCTGAAACATTCCCTTTATATATAACAGTAACATCATTCCCTTTATATATAACAGTAACAACATTCCCTTTATATATAACTTAAACAACGTTCCCTTTATATATAACAGTAACAACATTCCCTTTATATATAACAGAAACAACATTCCCTTTATATATAACTTAAACAACATTCCCTTTATATATAACAGTAACAACATTCCCTTTATATATAACAGAAACAACATTCCCTTTATATATAACTTAAACAACATTCCCTTTATATATAACAGTAACAACATTCCCTTTATATATAACTTAAACAACGTTCCCTTTATATATAACAGTAACAACATTCCCTTTATATATAACAGAAACAACATCCCCTTTATATATAACAGAAACAACATTCCCTTTACATATAACAGAAACAACATTCCGTTTATATATAACAGTAACAACATTCCCTTTATATATAACAGAAACAACATTCCCTTTATATATAACAGTAACAACATTCCCTTTATATATAACAGAAACAACGTTCCCTTTATATATAACAGTAACAACGTTCCCTTTATATATAACAGAAACATCGTTCCCTTTATATATAACAGTAACAACGTTCCCTTTATATATAACAGAAACAACGTTCCCTTTATATATAACAGTAACAACGTTCCCTTTATATATAACAGAAACAACATTCCCTTTATATATAACAGAAACAACGTTCCCTTAATATATCACAGGAGCAATGTTTCCTTTATATATATTACCATTAACAGTGTTTCCTGGATTCTATATTTTGCCACCTTGATCTCATGTTCTCCCTTTAACCCCCTGGATCTGAACTCCTGAACCACACATTGACCACAGAATATTCCAGCGCAGTGCAGGCCCTTCGGTCCTCGGTGTTGTGCTGACTCAACCTGAAACATTCCCTTTATATATAACAGTAACATCATTCCCTTTATATATAACAGTAACAAAATTCCCTTTATATATAACAGAAACAACATTCCCTTTATATATAACTTAAACAACGTTCCCTTTATATATAACAGTAACAACATTCCCTTTATATATAACAGAAACAACATTCCCTTTATATATAACAGTAACAACATTCCCTTTATATATAACAGCAACAACATTGCCTTCATATATAACAGAAACAACATTCCCTTTATATATAACAGTAACAACATTCCCTTTATATATAACAGAAACAACATTCCCTTTATATATAACTTAAACAACGTTCTCTTTATATATAACAGTAACAACATTCCCTTTATATATAACAGAAACAACATCCCCTTTATATATAACAGAAACAACATTCCCTTTATATACAACTTAAACAACATTCCCTTTATATATAACAGAAACAACATTCCCTTTATATATAACAGTAACAACATTCCCTTTATATATAACAGAAACAACGTTCCCTTTATATATAACAGTAACAACGTTCCCTTTATATATAACAGAAACATCGTTCCCTTTATATATAACAGTAACAACGTTCCCTTTATATATAACAGAAACAACATTCCCTTTATATATAACAGTGACAACATTCCCTTTATATATAACAGAAACAACATTCCCTTTATATATAACTTAAACAACATTCCCTTTATATATAACAGTAACAACGTTCCCTTTATATATAACAGAAACAATGTTCCCTTTATATATAACTTAAACAACATTCCCTTTATATATAACAGAAACAACATTCCCTTTATATATAACAGTATCAACATTCCCTTTATATATAACAGAAAGACCGTTCCCTTTATATATAACAGTAACAACATTCCCTATATATATAACAGTAAGAACGTTCCCTTTATATATAACAGTAACAACGTTCCCTTTATATATAACTTAAACAACGTTCCCTTTATATATCACAGTAACAACATTCCCTTTATATATAACAGTAAGAACGTTCCCTTTATATATAACAGTAACAACGTTCCCTTTATATATAACTTAAACAACGTTCCCTTTATATATCACAGTAACAACATTCCCTTTATATATAACAGTAAGAACGTTCCCTTTATATATAACAGTAACAACGTTCCCTTTATATATAACAGTAAGAACGTTCCCTTTATATATAACAGAAACAACATTCCCTTTATATATAACAGTAACAACATTCCCTTTATATATAACTGTACCAACATTCCCTTTATATATAACAGAAACAACATTCCCTTTATATATAACAGTAACAACGTTCCCTTTATATATAACAGAAACAACATTCCCTTTATATATAACAGTAACAACATTCCCTTTATATGTAACAGAAACAACATTCCCTTTATATATAACAGTAACAACATTCCCTTTATATATAACAGTAAGAACGTTCCCTTTATATATAACAGTAAGAACGTTCACTTTGTATATAACAGAAACAACATTCCCTTTATATATAACAGTAACAACGTTCCCTTTATATATAACAGTAACAACGTTCCCTTTATATATAACAGAAACAACATTCCCTTTATATATAACAGAGACAACGTTCCCTTTATATATAACAGTAACAACATTCCCTTTATATATAACAGAAACAACATTCCCTTTATATATAACTTAAACAACGTTCCCTTTATATATAACAGTAACAACATTCCCTTTATATATAACAGAAACAACGTTCCCTTTATATATCAGTAACAACATTCCCTTTATATATAACAGTAACAACATTCCCTTTATATATAACAGTAACATCATTCCCTTTATATATAACAGTAACAACATTCCCTTTATATATAACAGTAACAACTTTCCCTTTATATATAACAGAAACATCATTCCCTTTATATATAACAGTAACAACGTTCCCTTTATATATAACAGTAACAACGTTCCCTTTATATATAACAGAAACAACGTTCCCTTTATATATAACAGTAACAACGTTCCCTTAATATATAACAGAAACAACATTCCCTTTATATATAACAGTAACAACATTCCCTTTATATATAACAGAAACAACATTCCCTTTATATATTACAGTAACAACGTTCCCTTTATATATAACAGAAACAACGTTCCCTTTATATATAACAGAAACAACATTCCCTTTATATGTAACAGAAACAACGTTCCCTTTATATATAACAGTAACAACGTTCCCTTTATATATAACAGAAACAGCGTTCCGTTTATAAATAACAGAAACAACATTCCCTTTATATGTAACAGAAAAAACGTTCCCTTTATATATAACAGAAACAACATCCCCTTTATATATAACAGAAACAACATTCCCTTTATATACAACTTAAACAACATTCCCTTTATATATAACAGAAACAACATTCCCTTTATATATAACAGTAACAACATTCCCTTTATATATAACAGAAACAACGTTCCCTTTATATATAACAGTAACAACGTTCCCTTTATATATAACAGAAACATCGTTCCCTTTATATATAACAGTAACAACATTCCCTTTATATATAACAGAAACAACATTCCCTTTATATATAACAGTAACAACATTCCCTTTATATATAACAGTAAGAACGTTCCCTTTATATATAACAGTAAGAACGTTCACTTTGTATATAACAGAAACAACATTCCCTTTATATATAACAGTAACAACGTTCCCTTTATATATAACAGTAACAACGTTCCCTTTATATATAACAGAAACAACATTCCCTTTATATATAACAGAGACAACGTTCCCTTTATATATAACAGTAACAACATTCCCTTTATATATAACAGAAACAACATTCCCTTTATATATAACTTAAACAACGTTCCCTTTATATATAACAGTAACAACATTCCCTTTATATATAACAGAAACAACGTTCCCTTTATATATCAGTAACAACATTCCCTTTATATATAACAGTAACAACATTCCCTTTATATATAACAGTAACATCATTCCCTTTATATATAACAGTAACAACATTCCCTTTATATATAACAGTAACAACTTTCCCTTTATATATAACAGAAACAACGTTCCCTTTATATATAACAGAAACATCATTCCCTTTATATATAACAGTAACAACGTTCCCTTTATATATAACAGTAACAACGTTCCCTTTATATATAACAGAAACAACGTTCCCTTTATATATAACAGTAACAACGTTCCCTTAATATATAACAGAAACAACATTCCCTTTATATATAACAGTAACAACATTCCCTTTATATATAACAGAAACAACATTCCCTTTATATATTACAGTAACAACGTTCCCTTTATATATAACAGAAACAACGTTCCCTTTATATATAACAGAAACAACATTCCCTTTATATGTAACAGAAACAACGTTCCCTTTATATATAACAGTAACAACGTTCCCTTTATATATAACAGAAACAGCGTTCCGTTTATAAATAACAGAAACAACATTCCCTTTATATGTAACAGAAAAAACGTTCCCTTTATATATAACAGAAACAACATCCCCTTTATATATAACAGAAACAACATTCCCTTTATATACAACTTAAACAACATTCCCTTTATATATAACAGAAACAACATTCCCTTTATATATCACAGTAACAACATTCCCTTTATATATAACAGAAACAACGTTCCCTTTATATATAACAGTAACAACGTTCCCTTTATATATAACAGAAACATCGTTCCCTTTATATATAACAGTAACAACGTTCCCTTTATATATAACAGAAACAACGTTCCCTTTATATATAACAGAAACATCATTCCCTTTATATATAACAGTAACAACGTTCCCTTTATATATAACAGTAACAACGTTCCCTTTATATATAACAGAAACAACGTTCCCTTTATATATAACAGTAACAACGTTCCCTTAATATATAACAGAAACAACATTCCCTTTATATATAACAGTAACAACATTCCCTTTATATATAACAGAAACAACATTCCCTTTATATATCACAGTAACAACGTTCCCTTTATATATAACAGAAACAACGTTCCCTTTATATATAACAGAAACAACATTCCCTTTATATGTAACAGAAACAACGTTCCCTTTATATATAACAGTAACAACGTTCCCTTTATATATAACAGAAACAGCGTTCCCTTTATATATAACAGAAACAACATTCCCTTTATATGTAACAGAAACAACGTTCCCTTTATATATCACAGTAACAACGTTCCCTTTATATATAACAGAAACAACATTCCCTTTATATGTAACAGAAAAAACGTTCCCTTTATATATAACAGTAACAACATTCCCTTTATATATAACAGAAACAACATTCCCTTTATATATAACAGTAACAACGTTCCCTTTATATATAACAGTAACAACATTCCCTTTATATATAACAGGAACAACATTCCCTTTATATATAACAGTAACAACGTTCCCTTTATATATAACAGAAACAACGTTCCCTTTATATATAACAGAAACAACATTCCCTTTATATGTAACAGAAAAAACGTTCCCTTTATATATAACAGTAACAACATTCCCTTTATATATAACAGAAACATCATTCCCTTTATATATAACAGTAACAGCGTTCCCTTTATATATAATAGAAACAACATTCCCTTTATATATAACAGTAACAACGTTCCCTTTATATATAACAGTAACATCATTCCCTTTATATATAACAGAAACAACATTCCCTTTATGTATAACAGAAACAACATTCCCTTTATATATAACAGTAACAACATTCCCTTTATATATAACAGTAACATCATTCCCTTTATATATAACAGGAACATCATTCCCTTTATATATAACAGTAACATCATTCCCTTTATATATAACAGAAACAACGTTCCCTTTATATATAACAGTAACAACATTCCCTTTATATATAACAGTAACAACATTCCCTTTATATATAACAGAAACAACATTCCCTTTATATATAACAGTAACAACGTTCCCTTTATATATAACAGAAACAACGTTCCCTTTATATATAACAGAAACAACGTTCCCTTTATATATAACAGTAACAACGTTCCCTTAATATATAACAGAAACAACATTCCCTTTATATATAACAGTAACAACATTCCCTTTATATATAACAGAAACAACATTCCCTTTATATATCACAGTAACAACGTTCCCTTTATATATAACAGAAACAACGTTCCCTTTATATATAACAGAAACAACATTCCCTTTATATGTAACAGAAACAACGTTCCCTTTATATATAACAGTAACAACGTTCCCTTTATATATAACAGAAACAGCGTTCCCTTTATATATAACAGAAACAACATTCCCTTTATATGTAACAGAAAAAACGTTCCCTTTATATATAACAGAAACAACATCCCCTTTATATATAACAGAAACAACATTCCCTTTATATACAACTTAAACAACATTCCCTTTATATATAACAGAAACAACATTCCCTTTATATATAACAGTAACAACATTCCCTTTATATATCACAGAAACAACGTTCCCTTTATATATAACAGTAACAACGTTCCCTTTATATATAACAGAAACATCGTTCCCTTTATATATAACAGTAACAACGTTCCCTTTATATATAACAGAAACAACGTTCCCTTTATATATAACAGAAACATCATTCCCTTTATATATAACAGTAACAACGTTCCCTTTATATATAACAGAAACAACGTTCCCTTTATATATAACAGTAACAACGTTCCCTTAATATATAACAGAAACAACATTCCCTTTATATATAACAGTAACAACATTCCCTTGAAATATAACAGAAACAACATTCCCTTGATATATCACATAACAACGTTCCCTTTATATATAACAGAAACAACGTTCCCTTTATATATAACAGAAACAACATTCCCTTTATATGTAACAGAAACAACGTTCCCTTTATATATAACAGTAACAACGTTCCCTTTATATATAACAGAAACAACAATCCCTTTATATATAACAGAAACAACATTCCCTTTATATGTAACAGAAAAAACGTTCCCTTTATATATAACAGTAACAACATTCCCTTTATATATAACAGAAACAACGTTCCCTTTATATATAACAGAAACAACATTCCCTTTATATATAACAGTAACATCATTCCCTTTATATCTAACAGAAACAACGTTCCCTTTATATATAACAGTAACAACGTTCCCTTTATATATAACAGAAACAACGTTCCCTTTATATACAACAGAAACAACATTCCCTTTATATACAACAGTAACAACAATCCCTTTATATACAACAGTAACAACGTTCCCTTTATATATAACAGGAACATCATTCCCTTTATATATAACAGGAACATCATTCCCTTTATATATAACAGAAACATCATTCCCTTTATATATAACAGAAACAACGTTCCCTTTATATATAACAGTAACAACATTCCCTTTATATATAACAGTAACAACGTTCCCTTTATATATAACAGAAACAACATTCCCTTTATATATAACAGTAACAACGTTCCCTTTATATATAACAGAAACAACGTTCCCTTTATATATAACAGGAACAACATTCCCTTTATATATAACAGTAACAACGTTCCCTTTATATATAACAGAAACAACATTCCCTTTATATATAACAGGAACATCATTCCCTTTATATATAACAGTAACAACGTTCCCTTTATATATAACAGAAACAACATTCCCTTTATATATAACAGAAACAACGTTCCCTTTATATATAACAGTAACAACATTCCCTTTATATATAACAGTAACAACGTTCCCTTTATATATAACAGTAACACCGTTCCCTTTATATATAACCGAAACAACTTTCCCTTTATATATAACAGTAACAACGTTCCCTTTATATATAACAGTAACGACGTTCCCTTTATATATAACAGAAACAACATTCCCTTTATATATAACAGTAACATCATTCCCTTTATATATAACAGGAACATCATTCCCTTTATATATAACAGAAACATCATTCCCTTTATATATAACAGTAACAACATTCCCTTTACATATAACAGTAACAACGTTCCCTTTATATATAACAGTAACAACGTTCCCTTAATATATAACAGAAACAACATTCCCTTTATATATAACAGTAACAACATTCCCTTGAAATATAACAGAAACAACATTCCCTTGATATATCACAGTAACAACGTTCCCTTTATATATAACAGAAACAACGTTCCCTTTATATATAACAGAAACAACATTCCCTTTATATGTAACAGAAACAACGTTCCCTTTATATATAACAGTAACAACGTTCCCTTTATATATAACAGAAACAGCGTTCCCTTTATATATAACAGAAACAACATTCCCTTTATATGTAACAGAAAAAACGTTCCCTTTATATATAACAGTAACAACATTCCCTTTATATATAACAGAAACAACATTCCCTTTATATATAACAGTAACAACGTTCCCTTAATATATAACAGAAACAACGTTCCCTTTATATATAACAGTAACAACATTCCCTTTATATATAACAGTAACAACGTTCCCTTTATATATAACAGAAACAACGTTCCCTTTATATATAACAGAAACAACATTCCCTTTATATGTAACAGAAAAAACGTTCCCTTTATATATAAAAGTAACAACATTCCCTTTATATATAACAGAAACATCATTCCCTTTATATATAACAGTAACAGCGTTCCCTTTATATATAATAGAAACAACATTCCCTTTATATATAACAGTAACAACGTTCCCTTTATATATAACAGTAACATCATTCCCTGTATATATAACAGAAACAACATTCCCTTTATGTATAACAGAAACAACATTCCCTTTATATATAACAGTAACAACATTCCCTTTATATATAACAGTAACATCATTCCCTTTATATCTAACAGAAACAACGTTCCCTTTATATATAACAGTAACAACGTTCCCTTTATATATAACAGAAACAACGTTCCCTTTATATACAACAGAAACAACATTCCCTTTATATACAACAGTAACAACAATCCCTTTATATACAACAGTAACAACGTTCCCTTTATATATAACAGGAACATCATTCCCTTTATATATAACAGGAACATCATTCCCTTTATATATAACAGTAACATCATTCCCTTTATATATAACAGAAACATCATTCCCTTTATATATAACAGAAACAACGTTCCCTTTATATATAACAGTAACAACATTCCCTTTATATATAACAGTAACAACGTTCCCTTTATATATAACAGAAACAACGTTCCCTTTATATATAACAGGAACAACATTCCCTTTATATATAACAGTAACAACGTTCCCTTTATATATAACAGAAACAACATTCCCTTTATATATAACAGGAACATCATTCCCTTTATATATAACAGTAACAACGTTCCCTTTATATATAACAGAAACAACATTCCCTTTATATATAACAGAAACAACGTTCCCTTTATATATAACAGTAACAACATTCCCTTTATATATAACAGTAACAACGTTCCCTTTATATATAACAGTAACACCGTTCCCTTTATATATAACCGAAACAACATTCCCTTTATATATAACAGTAACAACGTTCCCTTTATATATAACAGAAACAACATTCCCTTTATATATAACAGTAACATCATTCCCTTTATATATAACAGGAACATCATTCCCTTTATATATAACAGAAACATCATTCCCTTTATATATAACAGTAACAACGTTCCCTTTACATATAACAGTAACAACGTTCCCTTTATATATAACAGTAACAACGTTCCCTTTATATATAACAGAAACAACATTCCCTTTATATATAACAGCAACAACATTCCCTTTATATATAACAGTAACAACATTCCCTTTATATATAACAGAAACATCATTCCCTTTATATATAACAGTAACGACATTCCCTTTATATATAACAGTAACAACGTTCCCTTTATATATAACAGAAACAACGTTCCCTTTATATATAACAGAAACAACGTTCCCTTTATATGTAACAGAAACAACGTTCCCTTTATATATAACAGAAACAACGTTCCCTTTATATATAACAGTAACAACGTTCCCTTTATATATAACCGAAACAACATTCCCTTTATATATAACAGTAACAACGTTCCCTTTATATGTAACAGTAACAACGTTCCCTTTATATATAACAGTAACAACGTTCCGTTTATATATAACCGAAACAACATTCCCTTGATATATAACAGTAACAACATTCCCTTTATATATAACAGTAACAACGTTCCCTTTATATATAACCGAAACAACATTCCCTTTATATATAACCGAAACAACATTCCCTTTATATATAACAGTAGCAACGTTCCCTTTATATATAACAGTAACAACGTTCCCTTTATATATAACCGAAACAACATTCCCTTTATATATAACAGTAACAACATTCCCTTTATATATAACAGAAACAACGTTCCCTTTATATATATCAGTAACAACGTTCCCTTTATATATAACCGAAACAACATTCCCTTTATATATAACAGTAACAACGTTCCCTTTATATATAACCGAAACAACATTCCCTTTATATGTAACAGTAACAACATTCCCTTTATATATAACAGAAACAACTTTCCCTTTATATATAACAGAAACAACGTTCCCTTTATATATAACAGTAACAACGTTCCCTTTATATATAACCGAAACAACATTCCCTTTATATATAACAGTAACAACGTTCCCTTTATATATAACAGTAACAACGTTCCCTTTATATATAACTGAAACAACATTCCCTTTATATATAACAGTAACAACGTTCCCTTTATATATAACCGAAACAACATTCCCTTTATATATAACAGTAACAACATTCCCTTTATATATAACAGTAACACCATTCCCTTTATATATAACAGTAACACCATTCCCTTTATATATAACAGAAACAACGTTCCCTTTATATATATCAGTAACAACATTCCCTTTATATATAACCGAAACAACATTCCCTTTATATATAACAGTAACAACGTTCCCTTTATATATAACAGTAACAACATTCCCTTTATATATAACAGTTACAACGTTCCCTTTATATATAACAGAAACAACGTTCCCTTTATATATAACAGAAACAACATTCCCTTTATATATAACAGTGACAACATTCCCTTTATATATAACAGAAACAACATTCCCTTTATATATAACTTAAACAACATTCCCTTTATATATAACAGTAACAACGTTCCCTTTATATATAACAGAAACAATGTTCCCTTTATATATAACTTAAACAACATTCCCTTTATATATAACAGAAACAACATTCCCTTTATATATAACAGTATCAACATTCCCTTTATATATAACAGTAAGAACGTTCCCTTTATATATAACAGTAACAACATTCCCTATATATATAACAGTAAGAACGTTCCCTTTATATATAACAGAAACAACATTCCCTTTATATATAACAGAAACAACGTTCCCTTTATATATAACAGTAACAACATTCCCTTTATATATAACTTAAACAACGTTCCCTTTATATATCACAGTAACAACATTCCCTTTATATATAACAGAAACAACATTCCCTTTATATATAACAGTAACAACGTTCCCTTTATATATAACAGTAAGAACGTTCCCTTTATATATAACAGAAACAACATTCCCTTTATATATAACAGTAACAACATTCCCTTTATATATAACAGTACCAACATTCCCTTTATATATAACAGAAACAACATTCCCTTTATATATAACAGTAACAACGTTCCCTTTATATATAACAGAAACAACATTCCCTTTATATATAACAGTAACAACATTCCCTTTATATATAACAGAAACAACATTCCCTTTATATATAACAGTAAGAACGTTCCCTTTATATATATCAGAAACAACATTCCCTTTATATATAACAGTAACAACATTCCCTTTATATATAACTTAAACAACATTCCCTTTATATATAACAGAAACAACATTCCCTTTATATATAACAGTAACAACGTTCCCTTTATATATAACAGAAACAACATTCCCTTTATATATAACAGTAACAACATTCCCTTTATATATAACGGAAACAACATTCCCTTTATATATAACAGGAACAACGTTCCCTTAATATATCACAGGAACAATGTTTCCTTTACATATAACCATTAACAGTGTTTCCTGGATTCTATATTTTGCCACCTTGATCTCATGTTCTCCCCTTAACCCCCTGGATCTGAACTCCTGCACCACACATTGACCACAGAATATTCCAGCGCAGTGCAGGCCCTTCGGTCCTCGGTGTTGTGCTGACCCAACCTGAAACATTCCCTTTATATATAACAGTAACATCATTCCCTTTATATATTACAGTAACATCATTCCCTTTATATATAACAGTAACAAAATTCCCTTTATATATAACAGAAACAACATTCCCTTTATATATAACTTAAACAACGTTCCCTTTATATATAACAGTAACAACATTCCCTTTATATATAACAGAAACAACATTCCCTTTATATATAACTTAAACAACATTCCCTTTATATATAACAGAAACAACATCCCCTTTATATATAACAGAAACAACATTCCCTTTATATATAACTTAAACAACATTCCCTTTACATATAACAGAAACAACATTCCGTTTATATATAACAGTAACAACATTCCCTTTATATATAACAGAAACAACATTCCCTTTATATATAACAGTAACAACATTCCCTTTATATATAACAGAAACAACGTTCCCTTTATATATAACAGTAACAACGTTCCCTTTATATATAACAGAAACATCGTTCCCTTTATATATAACAGTAACAACGTTCCCTTTATATATAACAGTAACAACGTTCCCTTTATATATAACAGTAACAACGTTCCCTTTATATATAACAGAAACAACATTCCCTTTATATATAACAGAAACAACGTTCCCTTAATATATCACAGGAGCAATGTTTCCTTTATATATATTACCATTAACAGTGTTTCCTGGATTCTATATTTTGCCACCTTGATCTCATGTTCTCCCCTTAACCCCCTGGATCTGAACTCCTGAACCACACATTGACCACAGAATATTCCAGCGCAGTGCAGGCCCTTCGGTCCTCGGTGTTGTGCTGACTCAACCTGAAACATTCCCTTTATATATAACAGTAACATCATTCCCTTTATATATAACAGTAACAAAATTCCCTTTATATATAACAGAAACAACATTCCCTTTATATATAACTTAAACAATGTTCCCTTTATATATAACAGTAACAACATTCCCTTTATATATAACAGAAACAACATTCCCTTTATATATAACAGTAACAACATTCCCTTTATATATAACAGCAACAACATTCCCTTCATATATAACAGAAACAATATTCCCTTTATATATAACAGTAACAACATTCCCTTTATATATAACAGTAACAACATCCCCTTTATATATAACAGAAACAACATTCCCTTTATATACAACTTAAACAACATTCCCTTTATATATAACAGAAACAACATTCCCTTTATATATAACAGTAACAACATTCCCTTTATATATAACAGAAACAACGTTCCCTTTATATATAACAGTAACATCATTCCCTTTATATATAACAGAAACAACATTCCCTTTATATACAACTTAAACAACATTCCCTTTATATACAACTTAAACAACATTCCCTTTATATATAACAGAAACAACATTCCCTTTATATACAACTTAAACAACATTCCCTTTATATACAACTTAAACAACATTCCCTTTATATATAACAGAAACAACATTCCCTTTATATATAACAGTAACAACATCCCCTTTATATATAACAGAAACAACATTCCCTTTATATACAACTTAAACAACATTCCCTTTATATATAACTGAAACAACATTCCCTTTATATATAACAGAAACAACGTTCCCTTTATATATAACAGAAACAACATTCCCTTTATATACAACTTAAACAACATTCCCTTTATATATAACAGAAACAACATTCCCTTTATATATAACAGAAACAACATTCCCTTTATATATAACAGTAACAACATTCCCTTTATATATAACAGAAACAACGTTCCCTTTATATATAACAGTAACAACATTCCCTTTATATATAACCGAAACAACATTCCCTTTATATATAACAGTAACAACGTTCCCTTTATATATAACAGGAACAACGTACCCTTTATATATAACCGAAACAACATTCCCTTTATATATAACAGTAACAACGTTCCCTTTATGTATAACTGAAACAACATTCCCTTTATATATAACAGTAACAACGTTCCCTTTATATATAACCGAAACAACATTCCCTTTATATATAACAGTAACAACATTCCCTTTATATATAACAGTAACACCATTCCCTTTATATATAACAGAAACAACGTTCCCTTTATATATATCAGTAACAACGTTCCCTTTATATATAACAGTAACAACGTTCCCTTTATATATAACAGTAACAACATTCCCTTTATATATAACAGTAACAACGTTCCCTTTATATATAACAGAAACAACGTTCCCTTTATATATAACGGAAACAACGTTCCCTTTATATATAACAGTAACAACATTCCCTTTATATATAACAGTAACAACATTCCCTTTATATATAACAGAAACAACGTTCCCTTTATATATATCAGTAACAACGTTCCCTTTATATATAACCGAAACAACATTCCCTTTATATATAACAGTAACAACGTTCCCTTTATATATATAAGAGTAACAACATTCCCTTTATATATAACAGTAACAACGTTCCCTTTATATATAACAGAAACAACGTTCCCTTTATATATAACTGTAACAACGTTCCCTTTATATATAACAGTAACATCATTCCCTTTATATATAACAGTAACAACATTCCCTTTATATATAACAGAAACAACGTTCCCTTTATATATAACAGTAACAACATTCCCTTTATATATAACAGAAACAACGTTCCCTTTATATATAACAGAAACAACGTTCTCTTTATATATAACAGTAACAACATTCCCTTTATATATAACAGTAACATCATTCCCTTTATATATAACAGTAACAACATTCCCTTTATATATAACAGAAACAACGTTCCCTTTATATATAACAGTAACAACATTCCCTTTATATATAACAGAAACAACGTTCCCTTTATATATAACAGAAACAACGTTCCGTTTATATATAACAGTAACAACATTCCCTTTATATATAACAGTAACATCATTCCCTTTATATATAACAGTAACCACGTTCCCTTTATATATAACAGAAACAACGTTCCCTTTATATAATACAGTAACAACATTCCCTTTATATATAACAGAAACAACGTTCCCTTTATATATAACAGTAACAACATTCCCTTTATATATAACAGTAACATCATTCCCTTTATATATAACAGTAACACATTCCCTTTATATATAACAGTAACATCATTCCCTTTATATATAACAGTAACATCATTCCCTTTATATATAACAGTAACAACATTCCCTTTATATATAACAGAAACAACGTTCCCTTTATATATAACAGTAACAACATTCCCTTTATATATAACAGAAACAACGTTCCCTTTATATATAACAGAAACAACGTTCCCTTATATATAACAGTAACAACGTTCCCTTTATATATAACAGAAACAACATTCCCTTTATATATAACAGTAACATCATTCCCTTTATATATAACAGTAACCACGTTCCCTTTATATATAACAGTAACCACGTTCCCTTTATATATAACAGAAACAACGTTCCCTTTATATAATACAGTAACAATATTCCCTTTATATATAACAGAAACAACGTTCCCTTTATATATAACAGAAACAACGTTCCCTTTTCTATAACAGTAACATCATTCCCTTTATATATAACAGAAACAACATTCCCTTTATATATAACAGTAACAACGTTCCCTTTATATATAACAGAAACAACGTTCCCTTTATATATAACAGAAACAACGTTCCCTTTATATATATCCGCAACAACATTCCCTTTATATATAACAGAAACAACATTCCCTTTATATATAACAGTAACAACGTTCCCTTTATATATAACAGAAACAACATTCCCTTTATATATAACAGTAACAACGTTCCCTTTATATATATAACAGTAACATCGTTCCCTTTATATATAACAGAAACAACATTCCCTTTATATATAACAGTAACAACGTTCCCTTTATATATAACAGTAACAACGTTCCCTTTATATATAACAGAAACAACATTCCCTTTATATATAACTTAAACAACGTTCCCTTTATATATAACTGTAACAACATTCCCTTTATATATAACAGTAACAACATTCCCTTTATATATAACAGAAACAACGTTCCCTTTATATATAACAGAAACAACGTTCCCTTTATATATAACAGTAACAACATTCCCTTTATATATAACAGAAACAACATTCCCTTTATATATAACAGTAACAACATTCCCTTTATTTCTAACAGAAACAACGTTCCCTTTATATATAACAGTAACCACGTTCCCTTTATATATAACAGAAACAACGTTCCCTTTATATATAACAGTAACAACGTTCCCTTTATATATAACAGAAACAACGTTCCCTTTATATATAACAGTCACAACATTCCCTTTATATATAACAGTAACATCATTCCCTTTATATATAACAGTAACACATTCCCTTTATATATAACAGTAACATCATTCCCTTTATATATAACAGTAACAACATTCCCTTTATATATAACAGAAACAACGTTCCCTTTATATATAACAGAAACAACGTTCCCTTTTCTATAACAGTAACATCATTCCCTTTATATATAACAGAAACAACATTCCCTTTATATATAACAGAAACAACGTTCCCTTTATATATAACAGTAACAACGTTCCCTTTATATATAACAGAAACAACGTTCCCTTTATATATAACAGAAACAACGTTCCCTTTATATATAACAGTAACAACGTTCCCTTTATATATATCCGAAACAACGTTCCCTTTATATATAACAGAAACAACATTCCCTTTATATATAACAGTAACAACGTTCCCTTTATATATAACAGAAACAACATTCCCTTTATATATAACAGAAACAACATTCCCTTTATATATATAACAGAAACATCGTTCCCTTTATATATAACAGTAACAACGTTCCCTTTATATATAACAGTAACAACGTTCCCTTTATATATAACAGTAACAACATTCCCTTTATATATAACTTAAACAACATTCCCTTTATATATAACAGAAACAACATTCCATTTATATATAACAGTAACAACGTTCCCTTTATATATAACAGAAACAACATTCCCTTTATATATAACAGAAACAACATTCCCTTTATATATAACAGTAACATCGTTCCCTTAATATATCACAGGAACAATGTTTCCTTTACATATAACCATTAACAGTGTTTCCTGGAGTCTATATTTTGCCACCTTGATCTCATGTTCTCCCCTTAACCCCCTGGATCTGAACTCCTGCACCACACATTGACCACAGAATATCCAGCGCAGTGCAGGCCCTTCGGTCCTCGGTGTTGTGCTGACCTAACCTGAAACATTCCCTTTATATATAACAGTAACAAAATTCCCTTTATATATAACAGTCACAACGTTCCCTTTATATATAACAGTAACATCATTCCCTTTATATATAACAGTAACAACATTCCCTTTATATATAACAGTAACAACATTCCCTTTATATATAACAGTAACAACGTTCCCTTTATATATAACAGTAACATCATTCCCTTTATATATAACAGTAACAACATTCCCTTTATATATAACAGTAACAACATTCCCTTTATATATAACTTAAACAACATTCCCTTTATATATACCAGTAACAACATTCCCTTTATACATAACAGAAACAACATTCCCTTTATATATAAGTTAAACAACGTTCCCTTTATATATAACAGTAACAACATTCCCTTTATATGATAACAGTAACAACGTTCCCTTTATATATAACAGAAACAACATTCCCTTTATATATAACAGTAACATCATTCCCTTTATATATAACAGTAACAACATTCCCTTTATATATAACAGAAACAACATTCCCTTTATATATAACAGTAACATCATTCCCTTTATATATAACAGTAACAACGTTCCCTTTATACATAACAGAAACAACATTCCCTTTATATATAACTTAAACAACGTTCCCTTTATATATAACAGTAACAACATTCCCTTTATATGTAACAGAAACAACATTCCCTTTATATATAACAGTAACAACATTCCCTTTATATATAACAGAAACAACATTCCCTTTATATATAACAGAAACAACGTTCCCTTTATTTATAACAGTAACATCGTTCCCTTAATATATCACAGGAACAATGTTTCCTTTACATATAACCATTAACAGTGTTTCCTGGAGTCTATATTTTGCCACCTTGATCTCATGTTCTCCCCTTAACCCCCTGGATCTGAACTCCTGCACCACACATTGACCACAGAATATTCCAGCGCAGTGCAGGCCCTTCGGTCCTCGGTGTTGTGCTGACCCAACCTGAAACCCATCTATCCCACACCCTTCCATTCTCGTCCATCGGCCTATCCAATGCCCATTTAAATGCCCTTAAAGTTGGTGAGTCTACTCCTGTTGTAGGCAGTGCGTTCCACACCCCGACTACTCTCTGAGTTAAGAAACTCCCCCTGACCTCTGACCTATATCTATCACCCCTCAGTTTAAAGCTGTGTTCCCCTCGTGTTAGCCACCACCATCCGAGGGAAAAGGCTCTCCTGTCCACCCTCTCAAACCCTCCGATTATCTTGTACATCTCTATTAAGTCACCTCTCCACCTTCTTCTCTCTAACACCCTCAAGTCCCTCAGCCTTTCCCCGTAAGACCTTCCCTCCAGACCAGGCAACATCCTGGTAAATCTCCTCTGAACCCTTTCCAAAGCTTCCACATCCTTCCTATGACGCGGTGACCAGAACTGTACACAATACTCCAAGTGCGGCCGCACCAGAGTTGTGTACAGCTGCAGCATGACCTCGTGGCTCCGAAACTCAATCCCTCTCCCAATAACACACTGTACGCCTTCTTAACAACCCTGTCAACCCGGGGTGGGCAACTTCCAGGGGTCTCTGTACGTGGACACCGAGATCTCTCTGCTCGTCTGCGCGAGCACTCTGCAAGTTCAGGATATACCACATCCACTGTGTGCCCTGTACACGCCTCACATAGTGTACCCACAGAGTATACCCACCCAGTTTATTCATCATAATGTACCCTTCGCAATGTTGTGCTGGAGATCATCCCCTCACCCCCCCTCCCCTTCCCACAGTCTTGGGAACTGGATTACCTGAGATCGGGGCAGATTAGGAGGGAGGGTGCGGTTGGAGGGGGTGACAGAGATAGGGAGGGGGTGTAGGGGGGGACAGAGATAGGGAGGGGGTGTAGGGGGCTGGAGGGGGGGACAGAGATAGGGAGGGGGTGTAGGGGGCTGGAGGGGGTGACAGAGATAGGGAGGGGGTGTAGGGGCTGGAGGGGGTGACAGAGATAGGGAGGGGGTGTAGGGGGCTGGAGGGGGTGACAGAGATAGGGAGGGGGTGTAGGGGGCTGGAGGGGGTGACAGAGATAGGGGAGGGGGTGTAGGGGGATGGAGGGGGTGACAGAGATAGGGAGGGGGTGTAGGGGCTGGAGGGGGTGACAATCTCATGCACTCCCCTTCTCCCACAGCCTCTCCTGCCCAGGAAGCCCCCTCCTCCAAAGAAGCCTCTGCCCTTGGACCCCAACAGCCGACTGGTTTCCATGACGACGGTGGAGCAGCCTGAGCACACGGCCTGGCATTCCGTCCCCTCGCCCAGGTGGGTGACTCGGCCAGGACCCTCACACTCACCCTCACCCTCTGGGTCAGCGCTGAGGGAGTGGGCGCTGTCGGAGGGACAGTGCTGAGGGAGTGGGCACTGTCAGAGGGTCAGTGCTGAGGGAGTGGGCACTGTCGGAGGGTCAGTGCTGAGGGAGTGGGCACTGTCGGAGGGTCAGTGCTGAGGGAGTGGGTGCTGTGGCAGGGCCAGTGCTGAGGGAGTGGGCGCTGTCGGAGGGTCAGTGCTGAGGGAGTGGGCACTGTCGGAGGGTCAGCGCTGAGGGAGTGGGCTGTGTCGGAGGGTCAGCGCTGAGGGACTGGGCTCTGTCGGAGGGTCAGTGCTGAGGGAGTGGGCTCTGTCGGAGGGTCAGCGCTGGAGGGAGTGGGCACTGTCGGAGGGTCAGTGCTGAGGGAGTGGGCTCTGTCGGAGGGTCAGCGCTGAGGGAGTGGGTACTGTCAGAGGGTCAGCACTGAGGAAGGCAAGCTGCTGTTGGCGAACGATACTCTGGGGAGCTGATGGGCGCCACAGAAACGCAGGCCAATCGCACACCGCTGGTTCAAGACCTCTGACCGTTCTCTTCTTTATTGCCCCCCTTTCTCAACAGGCCCGCCCCCCCTCCTCCGGGAAAGAAGCCCCGCCCTTGCCCCCTCTACCGTCGTCTGAAGTTTGACAGGGAAGCCTGACATGGGGAACTCGATGGAACGCTGTTGACGCCGCTCAGGAAAAGACGCTGCTGCGGGGTGGGGGATTGGCTGTGAGGTGGAACCCTCCACCCCTGCCCATCCCCCGACCTCCAACATCGAAACCCCCACCCCCGTCCGTCCGAATACACGAGGAATTGCCCCCCCCACCCCCACCCCAAGCATACTCCCACCGGCGGCCATATTGAAAGTTCCGAGGTTGGGGAGATGGGGTTTGGTGTGTTCTTGTCGTTTGTTTTCTCCTTCACCATCCCTGGTTCCGGAACATTCCACCCCAGGGGGGATCTGAGCTGTTTCCGTCTTCCGTCCGCCAGAGAGGGGCCGAATGGCCCGGGACGGGCTGCGGGGCAGCTTAGTGAAGCTTGGACCCGGCCATTCCAGCCAATCCGAAGGCTGCACTGTCAGTCGCATGGGATAGCAGGAGGCCATTCGGTCTCCCCACCCCACGACCCACTCCACCTCCCGCGTTTGGGCTCCCAACCCCCTCACCCCAAAACCAACATCCACTGCCCCATAATAAACCTACCCCCCACTGTCGGAGGGTCAGTGCTGAGGGAGCGGGCGCTGTCGGAGGGTCAGTGCTGAGGGAGCAGGCTGTGTCGGAGGGTCAGTGCAGAGGGAGCGGGTGCTGTGGGAGGGTCAGTGCTGAGGGAGTGGACACTGTCGGAGGGTCAGTGCTGAGGGAGTGGGCGCTGTCGGAGGGTCCGTGCTGAGGGAGTGGGCGCTGTCGAAGGGTCAGTGCTGGGGGAGTGGGCACTGTCGGAGGGTCAGTGCTGAGGGAGTGGGCACTGTCAGAGGGTCAGTGCTGAGGGAGTGGGCACTGTCGGAGGGTCAGTGCTGAGGGAGTGGGCACTTGTCAGAGGGTCAGTGCTGAGGGAGTGGGCGCTGTCGGAGGGTCCGTGTTGAGGGAGTGGGCACTGTCGGAGGGTCAGTGCTGAGGGAGTTGGCGCTGTCGGAGGGTCCGTGCTGAGGGAGCGGGCGCTGTCTGAGGGTCAGTGCTGAGGGAGCGGGGCGCTGTCCGAGGGTCAGTGCTGAGGGAGTGGGCGCTGTCGGAGGGTCAGTACTGAGGGAGTGGGCGCTGTCAGTGGGTCAGTGCTGAGGGAGCGGGCGCTGTCGGAGGGTCAGTGCTGAGGGAGCGGGCGCTGTCGGAGGGTCAGTGCTGAGGGAGCAGGCTGTGTCGGAGGGTCAGTGTTGAGGGAGCGGGCTGTGTCGGAGGGTCAGTGCTGAGGGAGTGGGCTGTGTCGGAGGGTCAGTGCTGAGGGAGCGGGCTGTGTCGGAGGGTCAGTGCTGAGGGAGTGGGCTGTGTCGGAGGGTCAGCGCTGAGGGAGTGGGCTGTGTCGGAGGGTCAGTGCTGAGGGAGCGGGCTGTGTCGGAGGGTCAGTGCAGAGGGAGCGGGCGCTGTCGGAGGGTCAGTGCTGGGGGAGTGGGCACTGTCGGAGGGTCAGTGCTGAGGGAGTGGGCACTGTCAGAGGGTCAGTGCTGAGGGAGTGGGCACTGTCGGAGGGTCAGTGCTGAGGGAGCGGCACTGTCGGAGGGTCAGTGCTGAGGAAGCGGGCGCTGTCGGAGGGTCTGACCTCACAACAATTTATTTATTAACGCCCCCGGTCCCTCACGAACGCCGTGGGTCTGGAACGTTGACAGACCTTTCCCCGGGACTGGTGAACGGGAGGTGGGCTCACGGTGGCGGGGGGTCTTTGCGTGGGCAGGGAGGGGGTCAGTAATCAGGGGGTGCGCTCTCTCAAGACCCCGCGCGCAACCACCCCCCAGTCTTTGGGGGAAGAGGAGTCCGTGTGACCCTGACGTGGAGGCTGAGTGATCTCACTGCGGCAAAACCCTCTCTCTCCCCCTCGGACAGAGCTTCATGGGGGTAGACTGAAATCCCCACTGCACCCACACCCACACCCACACTCACGGGGGAGGGGGGTGGGGGGGGGGTGAGGGTTACAAGATTCTGCACCCCCCCCCCACCCCACCGCGTGTGCGTCCGTCTGTCTGTCTGTACAAAGGTGTGCTTTTGGCAATATCAACCAGGACACTCAATAAATGCCATTTTCACATCGTTGTTGGAGTCGGGGGTCACCTTCACACACTCCCCCGCCATCCCCTCCCCCCCCTGTAAATACTGACACACTCCCCCTCCCCACCCCCCCTGTAAATACTGACACACTCCCCCCTCCCCACCCCCCTGTAAATACTGACACACTCCCCCCTCCCCACCCCCCGTAAATACTGACACACTCCCCCCTCCCCTCCCCCCCTGTAAATACTGACACACTCCCCCCTCCCCCCCCTGTAAATACTGACACACTCCCCCCTCCCCCTCCCCCCCCCTGTAAATACTGACACACTCCCCCCTCCCCACCCCCCTGTAAATACTGACACACTCCCCCCTCCCCACCCCCCCCTGTAAATACTGACACACTCCCCCCTCCCCACCCCCCCCCTGTAAATACTGACACACTCCCCCCTCCCCCCCCCCCTGTAAATACTGACACACTTCCCCCTCCCCCCCTGTAAATACTGACACACTCCCCCCTCCCCACCCCCCTGTAAATACTGACACACTTCCCCCTCCCCCCCCCTGTAAATACTGACACAACTCTCCCCCCTCCCCACCCCCCTGTAAATACTGACACACTTCCCCCTCCCCCCCCCTGTAAATACTGACACACTCCCCCCTCCCCACCCCCCTGTAAATACTGACACACTTCCCCCTCCCCCCCCTGTAAATACTGACACACTCCCCCCTCCCCACCCCCCTGTAAATACTGACACACTCCCCCTCCCCCCCCCTGTAAATACTGACACACTCCCCCCTCCCCACCCCCCTGTAAATACTGACACACTCCCCCCTCCCCCCCCCCCCTGTAAATACTGACACACTCCCCCCTCCCCACCCCCCAGTAAATACTGACACACTCCCCCCCTCCCCTCCCCCCTGTAAATACTGACACACTCCCCCCTCCCCACCCCCCCTGTAAATACTGACACACTCCCCCCCTCCCCACCCCCCTGTAAATACTGACACACTCCCCCCTCCCCTCCCCCCTGTAAATACTGACACACTCCCCCTCCCCACCCCCCTGTAAATACTGACACTCTCCCCCCTCCCCACCCCCCTGTAAATACTGACACACTCCCCCCTCCCCACCCCCCTGTAAATACTGACACACTCCCCCCTCCCCACCCCCCTGTAAATACTGACACACTCCCCCCTCCCCACCCCCCCTGTAAATACTGACACACTCCCCCCTCCCCACCCCCCCCTGTAAATACTGACACACTCCCCCCTCCCCACCCCCCTGTAAATACTGACACACTCCCCCCTCCCCACCCCCCCTGTAAATACTGACAC